>NC_029790.2:128150282-128151972 GCF_000816755.2 Arachis ipaensis
GATATTTAAAACAATAAAATATTTTAAATATTAAAAAAAATTAAAATTTAACCTAAATATTAAAGTAATATTTTATCCTAATAAATACAATAATGCACCATAACATTCAAATTTTATTCTGTCTAGTGTTCAAAATTTCTCAATTCCAACCTAAAATAATTGTAATGCGTTGTGACATCTCAAATTCATCACTTACTCTAGCATTTAGGGGTGGCAACATGTACCCTACTTGCGGATACTCAATCCGACCCCGCCCAGTCGGGTAGGGTTGTCAACCCGATTCGTAGCGGATAGGGTAGGGTGCGGGTAGGATTCTCGTGCGAGTCGGGTAGGGTGCGGGTTGTGTCTCAACCCTACCCGACCAACCCGCACCCTATATATGTATATGTTATATACTTATATAAAAATATGTTTTAAGTGAATGTTGAACCAAATACCTCTCACTAAATGTAAAAGATCTTTAGTCATTAAAAAAAGATCATTAATTGATAATTTAATATTTTTTTTAGTAAGTTTTATTTTAAATTATCATCAAGTTATATAATAATATTGTATCTTTTTTTGTAACTCGCAGGTAGAATCGAATACCCGCGGGTTAAGAGTGGATAGTATTAGAGTTGAGATATTCTCAACCTGCGAATAGGATAGGGTTGAGTTTATATAAAAATCTCAATTCACGGTGCATCACAATTCAAATCAAACATTAAACACTATACAAAAAAAAACTACGGGTGCATTTAAGTTGCGCTCTTATTTTCTATTCTCATTTTTAATATTTTCTATAGTGAAAACAATAAAATGATTCATGGCAAGAATTATTGGCTCCATTATATACCAACTTTACTAGCCTACTAGCCATCAGTAAAAATTGGCTCGTAAAAGAAAAAAAAACTATCTAAGTTACTGACAGATTTGATTTTAATAACAATTAGATCGTCGATAATTTTTTAGTTTTGAAGAGATGTCAATTAGGTTATCGATAATAAAGCAGTTTGTATAGTACAAGAGATGCAGAAAGTTAGTTAGAATTAGTATTAGTCCAAGCATTTCAAATTCAATGCTAAATTCATTATCCATGAAGAATATTAGGATTCAAGATACTACTCTAAGCTAATGGTTTCTCAAGTCAAAACAGAAAATGACTCACTCATGGGAAATACGAAACATGATCAAATAAAATAAAAGTGTAAGAAAACATATTGAAAGGAAAGGAAAATAACATTAAATAACTTAACAAACAAGGTGCTGAAAATGCCATCCCCATTTGAGAAATAATTTCAAATAAAGTGCCAAAAATTGATTGAGTGAGTAGAGTGCTGACACAAGAGGCTTTATAATCTTAGCTTGCTGTACAAGAAATATAACTAACTATAACAAACTCATCAACTAGCTTAACCTACTCTTAGTTATCAAGACATAACTACCTAACTGACTTGTTCACTCTATGAGCAGGTTTTATAATATATTAGTATTTTTTATCCATAATAATATTATGGGAATACAATTTTTTTAAAATTATATTAGTTTTGTTCTAATATTATAGATTATGGCACAAAAAATTTATAAAATCAAACAAATAATAAAATCTTTAGTTATTAATTTTATGTAAAAGAGTTTAATTTTTTACTAATAATTACTTTTAACATTTGTTATCTAAAATTTGAAACAATTAAACGTGTATACTTTTACA
>NC_029790.2:128152119-128157401 GCF_000816755.2 Arachis ipaensis
AAGTTATCCATGGATAGATTAAACTTAATTATTGATGGGAGTTCTGGTGTTACACAATTATTCTGCTCTAAATTTTTCTTTGATGCTTTGGCTTCCACATGAGTGATTTTTAGAAACACATACAACATATGTTGACTCTTCATCGACCGAATTATTGACTATGTTATCAAGAACGTGAAGCATATTCCAATGTAAAGATACTATATTCCAGTACTGTTAGAAAATATTACAGAAATGCATATATGTAATTGTGGTTTCAAAGACTTGATGAATGTTAAACATGTAATTATTTATGTATTTTTTTTATTAGTTTAATTTTTTAAAAGAAATAATTTAAAGAAATCGAAAAATAATACAAAATCATGAATAAAAAGATCTGAAACTGAAAATGCATGTCATTTTTTCTTCTCCTTGAGTTCGCCACCCGCAGTAGGTAGTTTTTTATTTTTTATTTTTTCCCTTTCATTTTGCTTTATCTCTCTCATTCTCTTGTATATTTTCCATCCAATTTTTTCTGGACAACATTTTGTGTAACAGAAAAGCATCAGATATTTATGGATTTTTCTTTTAGTGTATTGTTTGAATGCTATAGCATGCTTATTGCTATGAGACGTATTTTTTTTTTTTCCAACTGAAAGATTGCTACATTCAAGAATCAATACTCTCTTTTCACGTTTTTTTTTGCATGCTTCTAGTATAAATAAAAGATATTGTAATTTTTATTGGCTGATATGTGAAATGTGAAATGATGCCTTTAAGACATCTCTTTTTTCCTTTGATTACATTTTTCAATTCTATCTGTTCAATTTCTTATCTATCTCAAATTCGTCTTCAACTGTTTTTCTTTGAGTTCCCTGATTTTCCATCTAATTCCCTAACTCTAGTACTCTTAATAAGAGCAATACTGATGATTTTATTACCACATTTATTTTTTAAAACACTATAAATGATGATGTGAATATTAACATAACCGTTTTAGCCTAATAGTGGATACAATTAATAGTGAAGTGGATAATTTTTTCCCAAAAATTGAAATAGATGTATCTCTATTTTTATGATGTGTTTGGTATGTGTTTTAAGATATTTAACATAGGAATAAAGGTAAACAAAATTGTGTTTTCTGTTGCATTTATTTACACTAGATATAACTAAAAGAATATATTTATTTACGTTTATTTAGTATTGGTTTGCATGTTATTAAGTTGTTAAAAGAAATTTAATAATTTTTTTTATTTTTTTAGTGTGTGTTTGGCAAAATATAAAAAAGTATTAGAAAAATAAAAAAATTTTAAAAATTATAATTTATATTTTTTTTAAAAGATATTTTTTACTTAATTTTTTTTAACATGATAAATAAAAAAATATAAAAAAATCAGTTGAAAAAAGTTTTTTTTTTAGAAACTCATTCCGACAAGCCTTTAGAATAGATAAAATACAGAAATATATAAAGTACAAAAATTATCATTTTTAATTAAAAATAAAATTCTTCCAGCATATATTTTTCATTTTCCATTCTTAAACTATCCGTTTTAATCAAATTATTTTTATTCTTAACGGTACCTTTAACAAGAGAGAAAGGAGAGACGGAAGAGAAGAGTGAAAGAGTGAAATAAGGAAAGAAGGAGGAGGGGAAAGATAGAGTCACAGAGAAGTGGAGGAAGAGGTAAAATGACAAAAGATTGAGGAAGACACTGAAGAGAAACTAAAAGAAAAAGTATATCTAAAATTATAAAAAAAAAGAGTGAGGACAGTGCAAAATATTTCATTAAATTTGTGCCTCTATCCTAATCTCTCCTATTTCTAGCCATCTCAGACACAAATTTATGTCTTTTTTGTCATAAGACACAAATATTTGGTCTTCCATATCTCGATCACAACAATTAAACATGTGTTTTGTCTATTGGTGTCTCTCCCAATATTAAGTCAAGAAATGAATACATAATTATCCTTTTCTCTTATGTAATTAGTATTTAATTTCTACATGCTAATTGCAGGTGATGATGATTTGTTTTTTTATCTCCTATATATCATTTAAAAACAAAATTAAACATAGGATGACTAAAGTACATCATAACTAGGTGTGTAATGATAGGAAATAGCTATATAGATCATGAATATGTTCAATAATTAGTTAGGTTAGCAACAGTAAAGAATTGAGGATTTAGCCATGGATCATTAATTTGGCACTTGATACTATCTAAAAGTAATAACAAGTTAAGAGAAAATAGAGAACTAGATGAAAGAGAATGATTATTATTATCACACACTTATTTACAGTGTACACCAAGAGGCTCGTATTTATAGCAAGCCTTGACACTATAATATATACATTCTAATGTTAACAACCCTCAGATCTTTATTGTTACTAAACTAACTAATTCTTGAAATATTCTTGATCTATATAGCTATTTCCTATCATTACAAGGTGAAAGAATTAAACACAATTGAAGATGACCAGATGAAATTTCAGGTCTTACATTCTTCAATTTCCATCATCGAGGCACATCAACTTTTTGAAGCATAAAGTGTTCATTCTTGAATACACAATTAACTATGTAAAATGACTGCTGGATCTGATACACAATTAATTAGAAGTATGAATAGAAAATAACTAGTTAACTACCATCCGAGCAGTAACAATTATATTCTTATTCTTGGATTTTCTGGTATTTGTACTAATTAAACCAAAAATTTTATTTAAACAATTAAGAACTTGTTGCGAGTATTAAGGAAAATAAGTTGCCTGTCATTTTATTTGAGACTATTTCCAGTCTTCCACACATTCTCCTATGCACTTTTAGAGTATTCACCAAGAAACATTCCTTCTTGTCTTGTGGCAAGGCACCATATGTTGAGAGTTTTATAATTTTTTATTTCCAAACAAGATAATAGAATCCGTGACGCTTGGTTAAGTGAAAACAAGTTCCTTTTCTTCAACCACACCCCACATTTCCTTCCACACAAACTTTACAACATCAAAACTGTAATACATTATAACATAAAACTTGTGTATGGCACCTGGTAGCATGATAATGAAATTCAGTTTTAAATTCAAAGATAAGTTTCTTCCTTGAAAGTTGAAACTTTGCAAGAAAAAAAAAACTGTTATTTAAGTCTCATGTTCCTACTCAAAGTCCGCTGCAGAATTATTTATATAATTAAAGGAACATAAAGTAGTATATGCTGACCGTTTCAACATGAAGGAATCAAGCAAAAGCTGTAGCCTAACTATGCACAACTCTATATTGATTTCAACGTCTTTCATTTTGTAACCTTCGAGTCTTCATTTGCTTGCGTCCACGTGGAGCAGGTAAGCCACGCCTTCTGTTTGGGGGGATATCCTCGAATTTCAGATCTTCTCCATTGATCATGTATGGATTACCATCTTCTGGTGCAGTGAACTCCGCCGGGTTTCTGTTAACTACAATTGTGCTTCCAGAGATACTTTGCCAGGGCTCTGCAACATCCAATCTATGTTGATTCGAGGTTTCCGTTTCAACATTGGCCCCCCTGAGCTGCAGACTATCTACATTTTGCATGGCTGCATTGGAGCCGTTCATCTTAATTCCATTTCCATACCTTGGCAAATTTTGGTCCCTGAAATCAGTACTTCTGATCTTCCCACCATGCTGATCTGTTGAAGTGGCAGAGATTGGAGAGTCAAAAAGGCGGTTTCGTGATTTATCTGATAAATTAATGCTGCTGAGATGCTCAGAAATCTGCCTTCGTGGGGAACCATGTGTCTCTCTCTCCAAGTTTGCACTGCATATGCCGGGATTAGAGGGTCTCCTAACCATTTTAGCACTTCTACTTGCAGTAGATGATGTGTCTGTCTCCCTACCTGCCCCGGTTAAGCTAAGTAAATGCAGCGCATGTATTGCTTCATTGGAATACGTATCATGAGATACACTCTGATAACGATCATGTTCCGTCCCATTACTTTCTCCAGTAAGTGCCATGCTGCTCATGTTTCCAGAATCCTATTTGTAGGAAGCTTCTCTAGGTCAATATCTTGAGAACTTGGGCAGTTAAGGTCAAAAAGATCCCTTCTCCTGTTCTGCCTTTGTGTCGACCCAGATTGAAGTGAAATTAAGTCTAAGTTACTACCTCTAGGCTGCGAAACAGTTCTGTTGCGTAAATCAACGCATCCCAGGGATGCATTCTTCTTGCTCGACAATGGCCGAACATGAGAAGCACTTCCATCCTGCTGCATAATAGTCTCGAATCGGTTTGATCTTCCATTGAAATGTGAGGAAGCACCAGAGGATCTACACTCTGCATTCCTCCTATTAAAAATTGGAGTTTGAGCAGGACCAAGCTTCCTGGTATCACTTGGTGAGTAATGAGATCCATTTGATGACTTATTTTTTGATTGTGGAACTTCAAACCCAAACGGGAACTGATGGAGTGCGCTTGAAGAAAAGTAGTTACTTGAATTTTCTTTTCTTGGGAATGCATTTCCTTGTCTTCTGTTAATTCCAATTTCTGTATCACTTACGTGATCTTTTTCCCTCTGGACAGACATTTCCAGTTGGCAGCTTAAATTTTCTACGTCAGGTAGAGACCTCTCATATTGATTCCTTGCCAAGATCTCTACAACTTCCATTGGGATATCATCTTCTGACCCATGGTCAGAGTCCTCTGCTGTCAAATCATCGCATCTTTCCAGACTATTATCTAGATCAACAACTTCAATCATTTTGTTATTGTTTCTGTCTCCATTGGTTCCCTGAAAAAGAAGGGCTGTTATCTCCTTGGAGACATGGTTTCTATGAAAAGTTCGTTGTCTCATGACCCTAAAGAAAAAACATTCATGCGAAGGAAATCTACACATTTTAAGAGATTAATTTAGCAGTTAAAGTTTAATGAAAACAAATAAACTGAAGAATTCCCAACTGGACATCAATAAGAGAATGTCAATAAACTACAGCATGAATAAATATTTGATGGTCAAAAGAACTAATTCCTGTTAGTTTGAAGAATCTGATCAAGCTACAAAGCAGTTTCATATGATGTTATTTAAATATTTCTGGTTAAAGAAATCAAATAGTTGACCATATCAAAAGTTTGAAGAAAGTATGAAGCACACATATCACAAAAATAAAAAGATCTGGTTGATGCTCACATGATAAAATTGTTCAAAAGACAAATTTATGGCAGGGCCAGTGGAATCTTGTAGAAACAACTAAATGAACTAATTGCAAAGTTCTTAACAAATGGAAATATAAAGAAATAACATCTATTTTGATCATGGAAGTCAATTTTTTATTTTATTTCTTTTT
>NC_029790.2:128157613-128160411 GCF_000816755.2 Arachis ipaensis
ATACTACTTACTTCAAGATATACTTCTTTTCCTTTTTCAAGAATTGCATTTGACATGTCCTTTGAAGGATTTTTTCGAGCTCCACAATAAATGGCTTTGCCGTCCATATTTCTAAGTTGAGCTCTTGAAGTACCCTCTCGAAGCTGAATTTCTTTTTGACTGATATTTTGCTTGTTGCAAATCTGTTCCGATGGATAGCCTTTTAAGGGAAGATGCCTTTCCTCATTGAGTTCTTTCCCATTTGATGTACCTTTTGTTGATGGAACTGCAATGCATTCAGGCCTACTTGACAAATTCTTTGATGCTGTATGTGCAAATGAACCTTCAACTAGCTTGTCATTTTTCCTCCCGGTTATAGAATCCATTTCTGCATCAGCTTGAGGCATCTTGCCTTTTCCTTTGGAATTGCAGACATTTCTATTCCTTAACATATGCAGCGGAAAATCATCCTTTCCCTTCTCAGTGGATGCACAAGGAAAGGATCCAGAAGGACTTTCAGACAGATTTTCCTTATTTGTGACATCCACCGTGCTCCCACTCTTTCTCCACTGTCCTTCTTGTGGCCTAGAAATCAAGTGTTTGTCAACATGAGGAACCGATTTGTGCCTTTTACCTGCAGTGTTATCTGTTCTAGAAACTCCCCCTGGGTTTTGAATTTCGTTATCAAGCCTCTGGGAGCACATATCTGCAGATGTTGACTCTTCATCCACAACAAACTTTCGCTTTCTACCGCGACCCTTATATGTCAAAGTCGAATCTACTGGAACATCCTCGTTTTCTTGGAAAACTGGTGGTACCTCTGAAGTTGTAAACTGGTTAAGAGGACCATGAGATAGTGATCTGCTTGCGGTGGTTTTATCAGTCTTTGCCTCTCCATTTTCATTTAATAAGTCCTTAAGCAAGCGCATCTTTCTAGGTCTCCTACGAGTTAAACTGGTTGACCTTTCTACATTACGACCCTGATGATTTCTGACAATTTCATCTTCATTTTCCACTGACACATCATGATTGCCATCAGCCAACTCTGGTGAAAGATGTTCAGTTGCATGATCAATGATGTTATCTCCGACAACTACTGTACATTCCCTCAAAATTGAACCAGATTGTCTTAAACCGTTGTGGCATTGGTTTTCTTCAGAAGTAGGTGTCCCTTCATTAATATCAGAAGGGCTCTTATCCACATTAGCTTCACAAGCTGTTTTGGTATTTGGAAACAAAAAAAACGAAGAAATCAATACACTCTTATTATGATACATACAAATTTAATTTCTCGGTACCATGTTACTGCAGCCTAAATTTATAAGTTTACTCAGTTTAACCTACCTATTTTATTTATATGACATTCTTCCATGTGATCTGGACGAGCTTCTGGAAGTGTAACACTTGACACTTGATGATTGAGATTAATCTCCGAGCCAATATCATGGTCTGAACATAACAGAGAAAATCAATCAACACACAGAAAGTAGGAAATAAGAAACTCCTATATAACTGAGCTTGAACTTACCTGTTATTCTGTTCTGTACAATTTCTGCATTATTATTTTCTATCTCATTCCTAACTGGTAAACCATCAGTGTCACCAGTCAGATCAATAGGGATATTAAGATCGAACTCCGCATTCACTGGAGTGGCAGCACTAGCCACTGGAGATTCCGGAGTACCAGAATTGACAACCGCATTACTGCAGTTACAATCAGATATACCTCCATTCCTGTGGCTAACATCTGTTTGATCATTTCCATGATTGATTTCGTTAGCAGTTGCCTGTTGACAATTTTCACAGCCCCACCATCGAAATTTCGGCACTTCAAGTGGTGGAAGTGGCAGTTCGTTATCAGACTCATCCATTGGAAATGGCCAACATTTTCTCCAATCTTTCTTTCTTATATCCGATACGTAACCACTGAACAAACAAAAAGGATGTGTTAGGGATCCCAAATTTCATAATATTAACATACACATACACATGATCCCAAATGAAATATATTAATGTTCTTTTGTCAAGCGGGATAAGGTCCAAGTTCTTCCCAATAAACTATACTAGCTCTTCAGAATCTCCATGTTTTGGCACCATCGTTCATATGATTCTTTATTTTCATCCTATACTTCCACTTGCTTAATTGGATTCTAACTTTAAGTTACTAGCATTTGAAGATCATTAATTATACTGTCCTCTAATGAACACTCATACATAATAACACTGTATCTTATAAGAATGATTTACATAAACTGCAGGCACCAACAACATGAAATCATACACTAAATGAAGGCTGATATATAAATTGATTGATCCGCTCCACACTCAAATACCATCAGAAATGGTTGAAATAAAATATTGTTAAAAGGATAAGCTCAGATAGATACATAGTATCAGCTAGTATAATATGATATAAAAACAGTAATGACAATTGAACCTAGAACCTCATGCAAACTATCAAACTTGATGACCTTATCAGACATGTATAAATATGGGGAATAAGGATTACCGTATCGTGAAATGTTCGCATGTCTTATTAGCGGTGCCGATGGGAAGATCTATACTGATTGAATCCACACTAACAAAATTACTCTCCATGAGCTTGATGATCCTATATAGTTAGAATCACATCCAGAATTATTCTCCACAATTATCTGTGTATGTCTGCACGCAAACAAACAACTTGAGCTATATATAAGCACAGCTAGAGTATCCCTATTCACGAAGGATCAAATACTGAAATGTAAAATATAACTTGGAAGGTTCCAATAATCAATTGAGGCTTCCATCAATTAGAGGCTTCCATCAATTAGAGGCTC
>NC_029790.2:128160499-128162108 GCF_000816755.2 Arachis ipaensis
TACATCACAGGCAAAAAAATCTTACTACCCTATTAGGGTTTATTCAAAGCTGCTAAGAAATTAAAAGGAAAGACAAGCTAAACAAGGTAAAAATTAAAGTTAAAGTAACATTAAACCAATTAAACCTCGACACACAGTGATTAATCACATAAAATAATAACCTCCAGCATTATGAAAGTACATAAACCCTAGTTTTACACTCAATAAATCCAACCACGTAGATGCCCAATGTTAATAATATGTTTGAATTAAAACCCTAAGAAAAAATTAGCCACTAACCCATATAATTACCCCAGATGTGGATCCATAAATGTACCTAGCAATATTAACTAAATACTAGGGTTTTTTAATTTCCATTATGAAACTCGTCAGCTTCGAAGCTAAAACGCTATGGGAACATAAATTAATAGCATGCGAAAATCCCACATAAGAGAAAAAAAGTCCTAAGAAGTCAAAGCAACACATAGAAGAAAGAATATGAACACCAAAATATTAGGGTTCAATGTGATTACATAATTAAATAAATTCAAGCCTCATTAAGAGATATATAATTAACTAAGCTCAATTTACAATGTAATCAACTAAGCTAGCTAAGTTAAGAAAAAAAAATCACCGAAAGAAATAATTAATGCAACAAAGGAATAAAAATTCAGATAAGAGAAACATAAATAAATAAATATAAATAAAATAACCCAAAGGAAAAGCTGAAGTGGACACACACCCACCGTAAACAGTACAACGATACCTAAATATCTAAACCAAAAAAAAAAGAGCTCTATAGAATAATCGAAGCAACGGTTCAGATCAAAAGCTAAACAGAAGAGCGAGCTATGAAGGAGATAGAGATAGAGAGGGCAATTATAAGACGAAGCAGGTGAAGGAGCACCGAGACTCACCCGTGGACGAGAGCACGCGATTTTTCTCCCCTAGCTTGGAGCATCGATACTCCACGGCTCCTCCAAGAAACGAGAAGAAATGATAGAGAACTGGAAGGAGAGTGATTAGAATGAAGTTTGAGGATTGGATTCGCAGCTCAAGAAGCAGAATTTGGGTGCGAAAATCACACAGAAACCCTAGTGAGAGAAAGGGTTTTCGATTCTTTAGGGAGAAGAGAGAGAGTGTGTGAGAGAGAGAGAAAGAGAAAGAGAAGAGAGAGAAAGAATTTTTATCTTGCTGTACTTTGGATTTGGAAGATGGGGGTTTGCGTTTGTGTGTTGTTGTAATTGTTTTTTATTTTTTATTTTATTTTTTCTTTTGTTCTTTTAGAAATAAATAAAAATAAAAAAGAAGATGTAGTATCGTGTCATATGATGCATTTCCTAAACTAGCACAAAAGAAATGTAAATGTAGAGAGAGAAAGAGGGAGTGTGCGTGTGAGGTGAGAGAAAGGATCAACCATCTGGAGAGTGACACGTGGCGCCAGCATGAGCTTCCTGTCAGTTGCCACTCATAATTGCTTGTGGATCATGGCAGAGAAACCCTAGACGGAAAGGGTAATTATTATTTCTAGAATTTTGTTGAATGTTTGTGTTTGGTAAATTTTATATATTTTTATTAATTATTAATTAATTTATTAAGATTTATTTTATCTTCAAAATTTTTTAAATTA
>NC_029790.2:128162265-128164501 GCF_000816755.2 Arachis ipaensis
GAAAAACATCGTATTTATATTTATAATAATATTGAATGCATTAAATTTTAATTGTAAAATAATTTATTTTTATATTTTTATGGAATGTCGGAGAAAATAAGAAGGGAACGTACCTAAAGAAATGAAAGGGAAATATGGATTGGCGCGTGGGTTAAACGCGCTACTTTTGGGTGGTGCTCTATTTCTCGATTTTATGCCTGTCGTGTCCACCAAGGCTTGGAAAAGGTGATTCATGGAGATTGCACATTTGACGGTTCTCATTGGAGCGTGGATCACACTCGCTCGATTGGAGAGTAGTCGTAGGTGGCGAATGCCACTTCCGAACCCTAGGTCTCTTTTCTATGTGGATGGTGAAACGAAAGGCAATGCAAAAGGGTACGTAACCCTAATTACTTTACAAATAAGGTGAAGAGTTCTTGGTTTAGAATACAATAATGACATTATCCTAAGTTAATTAGAGGTTGGAGATAGAAATTTCAAGTTTTGGTATCTTGATTCAAGTGTTGTGATGTTTTCTTATATACATGTAACACCTAATGAATACTCCTGTGTATATGTGTTGTGTGTATAACCTATATGGAAATGCATGAATTACATGTGTCAAAGTCTCGTGTTTTCTGTACGGACAATAACTATAAGAAAAGGATTTGGCATGTAAAGGAAAAACAATACAATAAAAGTATATGGATATGGTTGGTGGAACATTATTATGTGTAATGCATTTCGCATTACATATTTTCTTTTCTTTTCTTTTTTTTATAATTAAGTTGAATTTCAACATATTTTCAAATCCACTAGCCTAATATTTTTTACTAGAGTCTAGAGTTTTTATCTTTTCTTCCATAGGTCAAAACTGTTATGATTGTGATGGATTGTTTGATGTTGGTCCATATAGGTCTTTTAATTATACTTTTTTACATATGTATCTTTTTATTACCGCTAATCGCCTAAAAAGAAATTCCCATACTTTTTCGTTGTTTAATTACTAGAATTTTGATTCTCGAAATGACACATTAAACTAGTTAAACAATATTCGTGTATATCAATCTTCTAATAAAAGAATCATTTCCAATTTTAGACAGTTCCATCTAAAACATCTATCTCACTTTAGTTTTCTACTTCTGTTTGTGTTTCTTTCAATATAGGCTTTGATATAAAATAATGGAGTATATTAGGATGTGACTATAATTAATTTGATTAAGTGAGACACCTTTTTATTATCTGAATTTATTAATCAACAATACTATTTATTCACCAAAATCAGCTACTAATATATATATATATATATTTATATTTTAATATATATTTTATATTTATGATCGATATTAGTGACTGATTTTAGTTTACACTGCTCAGCATAGATGTTTATTAATACCTTCCTACCCTAAAAATAATGTACAACCACAGGAATATTATTATTAGTTTGTAATAAAGGTGACAAATAAAGGAATAATAAGTCAATGTCAATTCAAAGCACAAGTTTCTTATCTATGCGATACTGATATTGACATTAATATACATTATTACATATTAAATAGTCATGCATAAAATATACACGTATGAATTAATTAAGAAGATCACCTAATAAATTACCCTTAGAGAAAAAAAAAAATAACATACGTCTCCTCTTTTATTTATAATTTGAGAAGTGTATGTATCTTAATAAATCTTTTAATTCAATAGACTTAATTTGCTTTCGTGGGTCTATCTGTGCAAAAGCGATTGTGATATGTATGATGGATTTGGTAGTTAAAGAGAAAAATAAACGCAGACGGAATCATAAATATTTATGGTATAGACATGGCTTCAACTTTCATTACTGATGTGAGACAGCCCCCACAGAAACTTAGACTAATAAGATTGGTTGAGATTAAAATTATATATTTATATATATTGTATTTCTAGTGTTTCTATATATTGAAAAGAGAAAAAGCAATAAGTTTTTTTAGATCATTATATATGTAAGTAGATTTTTGTGTAGGTACCACTTGTTTCATTTGTAATTTAAAATGATATGAAACCAAATTAGCTTTGCTTGACAGCGAGTAATATATTCGGAGAAATCTAAGGCTTTTGATGCATCCAATGTTTCTTTGCTTCAGGATGTGACTTCTTTAAAACTCTCTTCAATTTATATACTATCTATATATTTAGTACCTGTCTTCTTCATTGTTGATGAATAAATAAAAAAAAGTTGGAGAACTATTATAATTTATAATTTTTAACTATTATTTAT
>NC_029790.2:128164547-128167293 GCF_000816755.2 Arachis ipaensis
ATATTAATAGTTAAAAATAATAAAATTTGTTTTTAGTATTTTTTAAATAAATATATTTTTTATATATATTTTTTTAATTAAATTTATCAAATCATATAATAATTTTTAAATACGCTTTCATTTACCTAAGATTACCCTCAATATTAATTCAAACTAGTTAAATCAAATTTATCTTATTTGTTATTCGTATCCTCAATCTTGGAAATTAAATCTATAAAATATGTGTCTTATTCGCTATTCATATTTTCTAAAATTATTTTTGTTAGTAATAGCAAGGATAAATTTTTAGATATTATTTTAATATTATTTATATATTAAGAAAAAACCAAAAACAAATTTTAATTATGAAATTATTGACAAAAATATTTTCTAATATTATGACTAATGACAAAAATACTTTTAAAAAAGAAAGAAATTCTCGATCGTGAAATATATATTTTCAAAATATGATATTAAAGATCAAACTTTGATGCAATTTATTTTTTATAAATATGATTAAAAAAATAAGATATTTTTATCTTTAAAATTTAATAATTTTACACTAATTTTTTTGTGTGCTTTTTTTTTTGTCAATAACAAAAGAAATTTTAAGAAATAAAAAATCTAAATATTGAATTTTGATCCTATTTTTTGCATTCACTTTTTAATAGTTGTCTAATTATTTTTGAGAATCAAATACACAAATGATTTGCCAAATATAAAAGACACTTATTACTTATTAAAAATATTTAATCCCAATAAATTTCAAAAAATTTTGGTCTAGAAAGATTATGGAATCGCATATTAGGATCAAGAGCAATATATCAAGATCAAGGACCAAGGTTTGGAAGGAATTGAACATGATTTCTTCTGTTATAATCTTTACAAATTCCTTAACTATTGAATTATTTTATTTTGTTTTTATGATATTATATAAAAAATAATCAATAAAAATGTAATTTCACAGTGCATCTGAAAAATTGCTAGTAAATATATATGCACACCTCACCTTGTTATTATTGCTAGTAAATATTCTTGTTTTTCTACAACACTAAATAAAAGAATAACATATATATATAATATTACTTTGTTTATTTTATTTTAGGGTTTTTCTTTTGCTCGTATATATGTTGATCACTGTACATTATTTCCCCATTTTTTATTTCTTAATTATTCCAAAGAAGGTTGAAAACGACCCAGAAAATGTGTGATTTACAAATGTTTATTTTAAAATGTTAGCTAATACTATTGTTTAATTCTCTTACTTGTAATCTTAATAAGAATAATTTCATATATATATTTTTTTTACTTTATCTGATAAAAAAATCTTTCCAATTATTTTCTTAGATATACACATTTATTTGGGATCGTAAACTTTAATTAACAAGTTGAGCATTCGAAGTTAAGGCTAATGATAGAACATATATATATATTCATACAAATTGAAGGGAACTTATTAATAAAAAAAGGTTTATTAGATGCCTAATTATAATTTAAAATAGTTAAATTGAAAAGCATAGGAAACAAAAAGTTATGTTATCAATTATGTTACTCATCATTCCGTCCCCACTATATATGTACATATATATCGAATCTTAGTAAATTAATTTAATTCATGAGAAAGGTCTCTGCAGATATACCAAAAATAAATCATTAAATTAATTACCTGTTTAAGAAGACAACAACAGAGATCAGTATCTGAGAAGTCGTTTTCAAAGGCCTTGCTGTGACTCAGAATCCTCACTTTAGATTATGAATTGCCAGTTTGGTTCTGCAAATTCAATGGCCAACTGTTAGATACAAAAAAGTATAAAATATAATTTGCTAGCTAAGAATTATTAAGATTTATTATTTTGTGTGTTTGTTTTTGACAGAACTTTTTTTGCTGGCTATATGTTATTATTATATTCTTTCAAATTTTCAAGGTGCTAATAATTATCATTATGGAACATTTTCAATGGGACGGGTTATCAAAGTTATTGATTTGACTCCTCTTTTTAGAGCATTTTTTTGTCCTCTACTTTGAAAGTGGTGCCATGAGAATTGAGAACTTGAATGGTGAAGAAAAAGGTTTCAATATTATTTATTTTTATGCAAAATGGATAAAATTTAGTTGGTACTTGGTAGGGTATGATTTTATTCTTTCTTCATAAAAAAGTAAAAAAATTCTCAACATGCTCAAGGTGTGAAGGAAACAGAGATTTTGTTTTTAAGTTTTTTATTTATACTAATTTTACTTTCAACGTTTAAAATAATTAAGTTTACACTCTTCTCCAATTGTTAATTATATATGTTGATTTTGTTTAAAGTTGTCCCTAGCTAATTCAAAAACAAATGATCATTTTTCTCTAATATTTAGTTCATGTTTTAAAATTACTCTAAGTTGATTAATTTATCGTTAATAAATAAGCTAACATAGAGATTAATTAAGACGTACTTAAGAAGTTGGAGTATACAAATTAAACATTAAGAATACTTTTAAAACTCTTTTTGCAAACGTTTTTTTTAAAAGAAAAATGAAACATATTTTATCCAATCTTAATTGACAACTTCAAATATTTTTCTTTTACATGTGTAGCAATAAATATATTAAATTAAAATAAATAAATATCAGTGACAACTTAAAGGGCCATGTGGCATGTGTGTTTTTATGTGTAAGACACCACGATATGAATGAATTGAAGTCAATGGACTGCACTACTTGTGTGCGCAATTTTAGGATGCGTAAATATGCGAATAGATCTTTTTTTTTTGAATTTTGGAAATA
>NC_029790.2:128167344-128167668 GCF_000816755.2 Arachis ipaensis
GAAACATTTATTATGTTTGTTTTAATAATACGGGCCTTTTAAATAAACGTATATATTAAAGATATTTTTAAAAATATTGTAAGTATAAAATTTGAATACACACAGTACAAATAATGAAATGTTTTTAAATTTTTTATACATTGGATGCATGAGAAGAATCAAAATTTCTATTTTAGTTCTCCTAACTAATGTCTTAGTTAAATACTAAGAATAAGAATAGATTTTTACGCTTAATTTGTACTAAATGTCCTCTCTCCCCGTGTTAGTTAACATCCAAATTAACATGTTAACATGACATGTCAGAATAGGGATGGATCTAGGTAC
>NC_029790.2:128170310-128172511 GCF_000816755.2 Arachis ipaensis
TAGGTCTTGGTGGTCTTGGTCCCTAACACCCTATACCTATGTTATCTTCATTGAATAATGGTTTAATTCTGGATTTCAATCAATCAAAGCTAAGATGCTAGATATATGAAAATCAAAGCAATCAAAATTGGAGTTATTAAGTTGATCATCATAAGAGCCAAACTATAGGTCTTGGTCCCTAACACCCTATACCTATGTTATCTTCATTGAATAATGGTTTAATTCTGGATTTCAATCAATCAAAGCTAAGATGCTAGATATATGAAAATCAAAGCAATCAAAATTGGAGTTATTAAGTCTAAAAAGTTGATCATCAGATTAGGGTGCACCAGGATGGGTGGGCTCGGCTGGTCAACTGAGGGTTTGATTACAAAATAATCTTCTACTTCAAAATCAAGGACTTGATTTTAGATTTTTTTTTAATTTTGTTTTTGCTATTTTATTTTTCAAAATTTTGTGAAAAAATAAAAACATAAAATAAAATAAGAAAACCAAAATTTATCTTTTTCATGCTTTGTTTAATTTTTTTTTCATCACAAAATTTTGGAAACAAATATAAAATGAAAACTGTAAATCAATAGAGAAACCAAACAGATCTTAAGGTTTTTAATTTTTTATTTTTGCAAAAGAAGACATGGTTTAAAGATAACTTGTTCTTAAAATCCCAAAAACCAACTTGCTTTCCCTTTCATAATTTAACCAATCATATGTAAAACAAATTCAATCACAACTTAGAGAGAACAAATAAAATCTTCTATGTTTAAGCATGAGCAACAATTATATCAATTACAACAATTAAAGTTCTCATTAACTTTCCATTATAGACAGATAAAAAGATTGCTATATATCAAGAAATCATGTTATTTGAGCAAGATATAATCAAATTGTATATGAATTATAAATCAAATTAAATAGAGATTAGATCATATACCTGATTTCGCTCTTCTGAATTGATTAAAATAAACTCGATTCTAGCTAAGTTAAATCGTATATCTGATCATATATCTATTGTGTTGAAGTGACGATTAACACTCAGACAGTGAAAAAACTCAAATACGATCACATTCTGGAATATAGAGAAATGTGATAACTATAGTATTTATAGTATCAATCTTATCAATTTGTCTGCGTTATTTTAGGGTTCTTTGTCTACAAAGTCCATGCGTTATTTTAGGGTTCTTTGTCTACAAAGCCCAAGTCCAAAAGCCCAAGTCCAATTATTGCAGTTTATATAGTATAGTAGCCGAACAAAATAAATCTTAATTTACAAAAAATATTTGTGATAGAATAGTAAAATTTCATTTTAAGATGTATCTGGATAGAATGTTTTAAGAATTAATCACATTCTAGAGTATAGAGAAATGTGATAACTAATAGTATTTATAGTCTCGATCTCATCAACTTACTTGTATTATTTTAAGATTCGTTGTCTACAAACACTACAAAAAAATTTGGTTAAAATGGTAGTTTTTTTTGGGTATTTATGGCGGTTTGAACCGCCATTATTACCATAAATGGCAGTTTTAAAAAATGACGTAATTCTGGGCACCATTTTGACTATTACGGCGGTTTTCAGAAAATTGTCACAATTTCCTAAGTTAAAATGGCGGTTTAAACCGTCATTATTTTCAAATAAAACGGCATTTTTTTGTTGGTTAAAATGGCAGTTCAAACCGCCGTTATTTTCAGAGTTAAAACCGCAGTTTTAGTTGGTTAAAACAACGTTTACGAACCGCCATTTTTATCCTGACAGAGTAGCATTTTAATTAGTTAAAACGGTATTTTTAGTTGGTTAAAATGATATTTAAAACTGTCATTTTTACTGAGTTAAAATGACATTTCACGTTGCTTAAAATGGCAGTTACAAACTATCCTTTTTACCGAATAAAAGTGATATTTTTTATCATTTACAAAGACAAATTTCAACCGTCATTTTTAATGTATCAAATAAATAATTTCTTATCACATCAGACAAATTTTTGGACTTTGGTTTAAACCTCCGTAATAAACTAAAACGCCACAAAAATATGAAAAATTCAGGCAGAGACTAAACATTAAAATTGGCAAAAAAATAACAATTTTGTGTAACCATCGTAAAATTATTGCCATTTTAATCCAATTTTTTTTTAGGATTCGTTCTCTACAAATTAAAGTCCAAGCACAAGTCAAAAACCCAAGTCCAAATATTGTAGTTTACATCA
>NC_029790.2:128174024-128174486 GCF_000816755.2 Arachis ipaensis
AGATGGGAAGGTGAAGAATAATGTGCTTTTAAAAGAGAAAATTGAAATTCCATCTCTTTCGAGGGAATTTAAAATCCATTATTTTTAATAACGAAAATTTTTTTATTAAAATTCCTTAAATTTTACAATTACCTCAAAATAAATATTCAGACACGCGTTACTTTGCCATTAAAACTGTAAATACTCTCTAAATGCACTCTCTCTCCTTTAATTACCCATCCAAAAACTCTTAATGAAATCACTTTTAATCTTATACTCCTTTAATTTCCCATTCTTGCCGAAATTTTTTCGCTTTTATGATTAGGAAAAAAAAGTGGAAGCTTAAGCACATTTGGTTTGCATTCTCACTTTTACTTATTTTCAATATTTTCTATTTTAAAATTATTTTTTTCAAAATAAAAATATGAAATGAAAATATCGTAACAACATTTCATTACTTTTACTTTTTTTTTAAATCAAAAG
>NC_029790.2:128174679-128222219 GCF_000816755.2 Arachis ipaensis
GGATTATAAAATTAATTTGATATTATATATAAAATAATTAAATTTGATTAACAAATTTTAGTTTCGTTGTAAGCAAAACTATATTACAATTCAGGTGTGCTGTGTCAATACTCATGGAATAAAAGTTGAGAGATCACCAACAATATCCACGCGTGATTTTTAATTAATGATTTTTAAATATGAGTTATAAAACTAATGATTTTTAATTTTATTATCAATATTGGACCATCATAAAAAGAGTTGAATTTTACCAATGCAATAGGACTCTGAGCCACATATTTTTATCGACGGCTAGATCGTCAGTTAAAAGAGGTTATCGATACTTCGTTTGTCGATAATAATTTATATTTTTATAGTGTTTTTAGTTTGAATTTAATCAACTAGATAATCAAATTTCAATTAACTCAATTGAATTGTTCAGTTTGATTCGACTTTTAAAATCATAATTAAATATAAATAATATACTTTTTATTATCTGCACTTATTAAAATAGTCAAATTAACAATTATTTTTAAATAAAAGGAGTATTTTGAATGCAAATTAAGTATTTGAGTCACTTTTAGATCGACTGTTCACTCGTCTTTTGATCGATTTCGACAAGTAGTATCGAAACGAGTTTGTATCAAGATCTTAGGTATTGAGAAGCACATACGACTCCTCTAAAAAAGAGTGACCTCGACCTGAAAATTACTTGATTATGATGTCAAAGTAATTTTGTGTCGAAATTACTAGCTAGTGGCAGAATTATGAAAAAAACAACAAAGGAATAAATAATTAAATAAAAAAGACAATAAAAACGTAAAATATCGATCAAAGCAAAATAATAACAAAATTCAAAGAAAATAAACGAAAATGAATCAAATAAACAAAAGAAAACAAGTTAAAAATTGACTTCCAACACTTACATGCACTTACACTCCACGTTCTTTCGTTGCGTCGTAGAAACTGAGAATTTTATGAGTTTATGTGATGATCTAGTGTTCTTGATTGAAGTCTCTGAACTCTTCTGAGTTTTTACTATTTATAGACTATGGAAATTGACTTTCCATGGAGCATGTTATCCACCACCTTACTTCCTCCTTTTTCTCAGCCATGACCTTGTCTTGACCATGAAAAATCTTGACACCTGAGTTTTGACACCCACGTCTTCCTTGGTCTTCAAGTCCAACGTTTTCTTCAGCTTGCTCCTCAAATTTCGCACTCATGTTCTCCACTCAGTTTGAAGATCGAACAGCAAGCCTTGATGCTCAAGGAAAGGCAATAACTATCTTTCATCTTCGACACTTTCTACATCATCTCTCTTCGACTTTAGCCTGCATTTTTCTGCTTCTGTAGTCGAAATACTGCTTCTGTAGTCGAAACGCCCTCTTGTCGAGCAAAAATCCATTTTGTGTACCAACAAATTGCCCCTTTAAAACTTGTTATTTTGTTCCAAAAATACAAGTTTTAATACTTTTCGTGCCAGACATATGCAACCTTTTCAAATTCTCAAAATTTGAAAGGACAATTACACATCATTTAAGATAACATACGCTTTTCTGGAAATGCATAATGTCTTGGGTTTTAATGGGTCTTTTCTTAAAAAGAGTACTCCATCATTACTCCTCAAATCAAATCATCCCCAATTTCCAAGAACCTTGCTGCTTGAAAACCCTAAATTTTCCATTTAAACTCTACGCCAATCATTATCGCTGCGTTCTTTTCTTTAGTAACCATGGCCGCTGCTTCTCATTCTTGGGAAGAAGGTGATACAACCCTTCCTCTTCCTCCATTAATGGCTGCAGTGGCACGGTTTTACAATGAAGATGAAGCTTTAAGATCCCCAAATCCAAATACAGAAACTTCTAATCTCTGGTGCCATCAGATATTCCTGCCATTCTCAGTTAATGGAGTATTGTATTCTTTCTTAGGTTCTTTGGCCACCCAAGAACAACTTGATTATATTTCTTCTTTCTTTCCATCACCACCAAAGCATTTACCATTAATTTTCTGCAAAAATTTCAAGGCTTTATACTTTGCTGGTCGAGTCTTTAGAACTGCTCCCCTTAGGGATTTAAGTCCCCTTTTTCTGAGCTGGATGTCTTGACTTTCACCTACATATAAACTAATTTGGGAATTTCTAAATGTTGTGCATGCCTTAGAATTAGTTACCTTTGATCTCTCTTATATTGCTCCTTTACTAGGGGCCAGTTTGTACTTCTCGTGTCTTGTCACCAATAACTTTCATTTTCCTTATGGAATGATGGGTCTGACTCTGATGGACATTTTAGCCCTGATCGCTTTACCTGTTGATGGTGAATTTGTGTCACGGTCGACCGATTATTCTGAGGATGATTTTGACATCAACTTCGAATTGAATTCCATATCGAACTTTATCCAAAATGACATGGGTTCAAAGGGAGACCTGTTTCTGACAGCAAAAATGTAGCTTTCCTCTTGCTTTGGCTTAATTCTTTTGTTTTCTGCTCAAAATCAGTCCAAATTCAAAAGAATAATTACTTACCCCTAGCCATCATGCTTCATCACAAAAAACTCATTGACCTTCATGCCTTGATTATGAGTCAACTTTATGAAACACTTTCCTTGATTGTTGGCGAAATTCGTCAAGGGGATCCTTCGATTAACTCTTTCGGTCCCCTTTGGGTTGTAAAGTTGTGGTTTAAAGCTATTCTTAAGCCTTGACTTACAGCTTATGAGTCGGAAGTACTTAACACTCCAATCGATGACATTCATCTTTCCCAGCTTTCTTGGACAAAACCAAACCCCATGTCTCCTATTGGTGTCTTTCGACACTTTATTAGGATTCTATTCAACATCAATTAAGACAATAATATTTCATATTTTCTAAACCCATTGTCATTTCGTCCCAGTTCTATTTTATGCCTTAACTCTTTTACCAGCTCTCAACCAGAAAATCAAGCACTAGTCGATGATATGTAAGATCTTAACTCCTCAAATCCTTCCTGTCAGCTTACCACATGAATTGACATGGATCTCAGAAAGCTAGTTGTTTATTCGTCCCAGTATGTAGCTCAACAATTTGGCTTAGCCTAAGCCTTACCTTCTCCTTTGTCTCTCGATCCTATGGGCTATGGCTCAAAAGATTCACTATCAGGTGTCAAAGACAACAGAATTTGACAAGACGTTAGAGATGAACTACCAGAGGATGTCGACTCAATACCAACATCTGAATATTACTCATTGTTTTCTTTCAACTCCTAACTTTCATGAGTGGTGGTCAAAATAACTTTTTGCTCATTGTACATCTGTCAATCAAGCCCTCTCGAGTCTGGTCTTTTTTCCTGCGCAGATAGCGTCAAAGAAAACCAGAAATGAGTAAAATAAGTCTTTTTCCCAAGTATTTTCTTAGGCATAATTCTGATACTCAACTCACTTTATCTTTTATTTTTTCCAGTTACTCGACAGACACCCATCACTCAGGTTGTTGTTGGCCCACAACCAGTTGAAACCAGGATATACAAGGTAGAGGTCAGAGCAGAGGAAGATCGAGTTGCCCAATCTTTACCTCGAAAAAACGTGGACTTATTGATATTCTAGCGAAAGCTGAAACACCATAACCTCAAACAATTTGACTCACAACCTCAAAAGTATACTCTTAATGATGTTTGAAAATCTTAGAAATTTTACTTTATACTTGCCATTTTCTAATAGTCGAAGCAATCTACAGAAAATGATTTTTTCTCAAGTTGCTAATATCGACAATCCTTCTAATCAAGAAGTGGATCAACCAAGTTATGCTAAAACAGAATTCATTCAGCCTATTTAGACTACTTTGACGATTGGTCTGTATGCTCCTGTTCCAACTCCTATCCAGAATTCCTCATCGACAATAGCGTCTCATATTTTAATCTCTCCTCCACTAGTACTTCTTTTATTTATATTTTTAGTGTTAAATTCCTTTTCGAATGCCACCTGATCCTTATGTTTTCGTTGGATATTCGACACAGAAATTCGTCAACGAAGACACTACTCCCATATTGTCGATACAGAAATTTGTCGATCAAGATATGGAACCACTACTTCATGTTCCTTCTCAAAAAGCTGGAGATTTGTATTTTGATGACATCGACTTCAACCTGAAAAATCTCTTGTCCGAAGCTCGACAGGTTTATTCCTCTGAAGGAACTATAGTGACGTCTTCTAATCTAGGGTTAAGCACTATTATCCCTCAAACTGAGAAGTCGACTCAGGTAGCATCGTCCAAAGAAGAAGAGGTTATAGAAAAATTACTTCCTCTGTGTCCATGATCCTTGATCCTCAAGTCGTTGATAAAATCAATATTATTCTTGATTTCTTGAACCATTCCATTGAGGACATTAATAATAACGTTCTAAAAGCTCAACTCATTGATGTGCTTGCCTTTCTCAATCAACATATTTCCTCCGACATGTGTTTTGTTGTTGACTCATTTATTGAGGACGTCTCAAAAGCTGAACAGGTCACTTGAGACTTTAGCCTATTATGACACTTAGGTAACAAAATATGACGCGGCTAAGTCTCAAGTCGCTGATGTTTTTTTAGAGGCGGGCAAAAGAATGACAAATGGTATCGAAGATTGCAACCTTAGAGAAAGAATTGGCTGATCTAAAATCAGGAAGAGACAAAGTCTCTCTCTCTCTCTCTCTCTCTCTTCGACTAGAAATGATTGAAAAAGCTCATGCTTCCAAGCTTTTAGGTCGAGATGCTTTAGTCGAAGCCGTCACTCGAGCCACCGACGCCTAGGAAGCAGCACAAGAATCCTCAAACCTAGACCAACGTCCACAGAATCTAAAACTTATGTTAAGGAGCTTACTCTAGTTGCACTTATTTTGTTTAACATTTTCGACTTTCTTTGTTTTATTGACAATGATATTTGTTAAGATACTTCACTTTTACATGTGTGGTTCGACTGTTATTTGTATCTCTCATTCTATACGCGTTGCCATCTTCCGATTTTAAAGGGCATTAAAAACTTCTTCGATTTCAAAAGGTCCCAATATTTCCCTTTAAAACATTGTGTCAAAATAATTTTACTACATCACGTGCTCCTCACGTGCTTCTTTTAAATATTCAATTTTTGAAAAATGGTTACAAGAAAATGAAACGGTTCATGCGTTTCTAGGGATACTAACGTTCCTAATGGGATTTAATGGGCTTTTCATTGATTTAAACTTTCTTATATTCCCAAGTCCTCATTATTATTCCTTGATTGAACACTTCCCAGAAGTTCATTCTTCTTAAAACTTTCTCACTTTCTTTCAACCCCTTTACCCTTTAAAAATCTCATTTCCATGGCTACTCAATATGGCCTTCATTCTAGTAGAACTCCAGTCGTACATCTACCTCATCTTCATCAATTACTATAGCTGCGACTAGCATTACCAACATCCCCGTTACTACTTCTATGGCGGGAACAATCATGGCATCTGCCTCTATCTTTGCTCCCAGAGCTGCTACTACTGCTCCAGGTGGAGCATTTGCTACTCCTGCTTCTTCGTCCCAAGAAGGTGATGACGATGTTTACATTATAGATCCTCCACCTCTGGTAACCAGCGTGTCACAATTTTATAATGATGATGAGACTTTAAGAGCTCCCAATCCAGATCTCGAGACTACTGCCTTATGGCGTAGCCAGGTACTACTTCCATTTCAAGTCTCTAATGTCACATATTCCTTCTTAGGTCCAATCTCCTCCCTAGAACAAATCGAGTTGATTTCTTCTTGCTTTCCATCTCCCCCGAACACCTTCCTTTAATTTTTTGTAAGAATGTTAAAGCCACATACTTTGCTAGTCGAGTCTTTAAGACCTAAAAGAGTCGAGTTCATTATTTTTTACCTGGATGTCGAGGCTTTCTCCCACTTACAAGTCTCTCTGGAAATCTCTAGATATAGTATCTGCTCTTCGACTATCCACCTACGACCTCTCATATACTGCTCCTATGCTCAGAGCTAGTTTATACTTTCGATGTCCGGCCACAAATAATTTTCATTTTCCTTTTGGGATGATGGGTCCAACCCTACTTGAGATTATCACTTTAACTGGTGTATCTCCTAATGAAGAAGATATCTGCTGAACAACACCATATTCTGAAGACGTTTTTGACATCAATTTTGACTTGACTTCTGTTTCGGGTTTTATTTAGAACAAGATGGGTTCCAAAGGGGACCCTGTTATCGACAGCGAACATGTCACTTTTTTACTTTTATGGCTCAATGCTTTTGTTTTTTGTCCAAAGTCAATCCAGATCCAAAAAAGCAACTATCTTCCATTAGCCATCATGCTTCACCATAAGAAGTATATTAATCTTTCTTCTCTTATTTTAGGTCAGTTGTGTGAGACACTGTCTTTGATGGTTAGCGAGATTCAACGAGGAAAATTTTTGATCAACCCTTTTGGTTCTCTTTGAGTTGTCAATTTATGGCTGAAATCTGTACTTGAACCTCAACTCACTGCCCCTTCTGAATTTCCTAAGTCTCCACTCAATGGTATTTGACTGTCTACTCTCACATGGTTGAAACCAAAAGGCATGTCAACCATTGATGCTTTTGCCATTTTATAATTTTTTTCCTTAATGTCAAAAGCAACAACAATTCGAGTTATCTTCCCAATCCTCTAGCTTGTCGAAAAAGCAACATAATATACCTTTACTCTCTCACAAGTCTCAAATAAAAAAATCAAAAGGCTCTTGATGAAATGTGGGCATAAGGCCTTACTCCACAAATTCTCCCCATAGGGCTCCCTCACGAGTCGATTATGGCTCTCAAAAAGAAACTTATTACTTATTCCCCACAATATGTGTCGAGGCAATTTACTCTTGCACGGCATTACCTTCTCCTATCTCTCTCGAAATTGGAGCCCAAATGATTCACTATCCAGTGTCGGATTTAGAAGAATTCAACAAAATTTTATATTTGAACCATCAGAGAGTTACCCAATACCAACGATGTGACCTCAAATTTTGCTTCCTCTCAACCTTCGATTTCCACAAATAGTGGTTGAAGTATTATGAATCACATTGTCCCTCAGTCAAATAAGCACTTTCTAACCTAATTCTTCTTCCTGCACAGACTGCTACTGCGTCGAAGAAAACCAAAGGTGAGCACATCGACGAAATCACTGCCTTTGAAAAGTATTATAAGGTAAAATGACACTTCAAGAATGTAAGGTACGTTTTCATCAAGGATTTAGAGGTGTGGGAAAAGAAAAAAGAAGCACATTTTCATGGATGTCTCGATCGTTATTTTAAAGCTTTATCCTGAGATCGTTTTGTTCAGAAGAAACATTTTATGAAAACATTTAAAATTTCTCCTTTTTCCAATGCCCTTTTGGTCTCGCTGATCGACTACCCCACCCTCCTAAAGGTGCCTTGGGAGTAGATTATCAACTCCGAAAGAAGGATCCTCGTACCTCAGGCATAAACACAATTGGTGCCATCTATTACCCCGGCACCATGGATAAAATTCATGGTCGGATGAGGATTGCTGGATATCCTCCAGGTAACGTGTTTTCCCAAATGTTTAATCCTTTTTGTCCTCATTTTCCTTATAATTTCTTTATGTTCTAGCTACTCGACCAACAACCCTATCGGGCATTGCTCTCGACCCTAAACAGGTCAAGAAAAACTGGGAATCGGATAAGGAAGCTGTCCCTAAGAAAGCAAAGTCCAAAATGGGTCGAGGCAGAGGATGATCAAGTGAGGCTACTTTGCCTTCAAAAAAAGGGAGACCTGTCGATATTCTCATGGAGGACAAACCTAAGAAAGTACACAAATCTGATCCAGCTCCTCCTACCAGAGTACTTTCTTCACTCTTCACCTTTAATAGTCAACTTAGATTGTGCATATTTAATGATCCATTTCTTCCTTTAGTCGAAACATACCAGGCGTAGCTCAAAGTCTCAAGCTGACATAAAAAGCTATTTCGAAGCAGGTGTCAACCTATCAAGCATCGAAACTGAAGTTACCCAACCTCCAAAGGTTACTGTCTCTCTACCTTTCTTAAGTCCCATTCAGCCTACACCATCGACTGCAGCTTCCCAAGCTTCTACTGACTCCCCAATGGTAACTCTACTTGCCTTTTGTCTCCATTATTACAATCACTTTATTTTTTTTCTATGTAACATGGATACCCATATATTTTTCAAGCAAGTTACATGCCTCTATCGACAGATGCAGAGACCCAATAGGAATCTGGTCCTGTTTTAACATCAGCTGCAGCTACCTCGACCATTCTTCCTACCCAAAATCCAATTAAGGTTGAACAGGATGAATCCCCTATCAATGTTCCTGCTCCAAAAGCGGAAGACTTAAAGTTTGATGATTTCGATTTTGACCTTGCCAACATCCTTTCGGAAGCTCGACATGTATATTCTTCCGAGGGGACAAAAGTTGTATCTTCTACTGGTCAAGAGCCTGAAATCCCCCAAGTGCAAGATACAACAATAATTATTCCAACTCATGAAGAAGAATTCACCTCTCCTGAACCACAACTTCCACCAGGTCCTGATCCTTTAGTTATCGAAAAGTTCAGCATTGTTCTCAAATGCCTTAATCATCCTTTGGAAGAAATCAACAATAATGCTGACCTGAAAGCTCGACTATTAGCCGCCCTTGACTTTCTGAACTAGAAAATTTTGACTGATGCCTTGTCAGCCTTGGAAACTTTCATAGAAGATATTTACAATCATACTACCAAGGTCAACACCGTCGAGAAAAAGTTCAACAAAGCTATTGAGACTTTGGATTTCCATGATAAATAATTAAAGAAATGTGAAACAGCCAAATCTCAAGTTGAAGAATTCTTATCGAAAGGTCGGGTTAAAGAGAAGATTCTGGCCACTAAAGTCAAGATTCTCAAAAAAGAATTGGTTGAGTTAAAGGCCAGCAAGGAAAGGTCGAGGCTACCAATCCAGATCTGGATCAACAACCTTAGAAAATAAATAAAGTTTATGCCTCCAAAACTTCAAGTCATACTGCCCTAATGGAAAATATGTACCAAACAATCAAGGCCAAAGAAAACACTGTCGAAGAAGCTACTACTTTAAGTAAAAAATAGGAAGATCTTAAGCTCACATTCTGAAAATTGTTCTAAATTATTGTATTTGCTTTGAATATGAACTTTCTTTTTTATGTTCCTTTCATGCTATTATTTAATGACAATGATATAATTTTAAATATTTACCATTTATATGACCTATTTATTGAGCAGTTGTTATATATTTTAGCTCATAAGCATTGCCATTAAATATCTTTTCGATTCTAAAAGGTCCTTCCCATAAGGGAGACCACTTTTCTTTAACTTGCTCAGTCGGAAGGACTAATTTTAACACCAAGTCACCAACCATAAATGTTTTCTTTTTTACTTTCTTGTTGTATAACTTAGCAATGTTATCTTGTTGCCTCATCATTTGATCAAAAGCCATTAGTCGAACTTGGTCTATTTAATTTAATTCATTAATCATACTCGACCAATATTGTTCGACAAGCATATCATTTTTTCTTGCCATTCTAACTGTTTGCAAATTTATTTCTAGTGCAATACTACTTTACGTCCATATACCAATTCATAGAGTGTCGACCTTGAGACTTCTCGAGGGGAACACCAATAAGTCCATAATACTTGACTCAATGTATTATGCTAATTTTGAGGTTGTCTCCCAATATGCTTCTTAATCAAACTAATTAAAGTTTTATTAATAGCTTCGACTTGGCCATTTTCTTGTGCATAATAGGGGTCGAATGTATCAATTTAATTCCTCTCGACTCTATATATCCCTTAATCTATCGACTGGTGAACATAGTTCCTAGGTCTGTAGTTATAGTTTGAGGGATACCAAACTATAAATGATTGATTCTTCAACAAATTCAACCATCTTGGCTTGTGTAACCTATTTCATGGGTACACCTTCCACCCACTTAGTGAGGTAATCGACTGCGACCAAAATGAACTTATGCCCCTTAGACGAAGGGGGATAAATCATTCCTATTAAATCTAGGGCCCATCCTCTAAATGGCCAAGGTTTAATTATAGTATTGATGAATCCATATTTGACGATGTATTTTGGTCTGATTCGAATGAATTTCATCACATAAACTCACACTTTTTCTCCCTAAATTGTGCTTGATTATGAGAACATGCTCTTTTTGTGCTTATTTTGACTAATTATATTCTATTTACCTTCCATTCGATACCTTGATGTTATTTGTGAGTGATTTCAGATGAACAAGGTAGAAATGGCTTGGTGGGAATGGAAAAGGAGCATGCATTTGGGAGAAATCATGAAGAAAATAAAGGAGGAGAGCTCAGCCATGCATGCGTGCGCACAGAAGGAATCAGCATGCGTGCGTGCGCACAGCTACCCATGCATACGCACAAGAACCCAAGCAGAAGGAGTCCAGCGCATCGCGAAGTATGCGTGCGCACAAGTGAAAATTCAGCGAAGTGTGCGGATGCACACGTCTGTGCTCCGCACAGGTCCCAGCGCATGCCTCCATTAAAAATGCACGTGACTCGCAATTTTGGGGCTCTTTTGGCCCATTTCTGAAGGCTTGGAGGCTGGTTTGAGAGGATATATGAAGGGGAATGTAACACATAACAAGGGAGCCATCTTAGAGTAGAAAAAACACATAGTAGGAGTAGGAGTAGTATAGTATAGAAAATTCTCTCTTAGGATTTTAATTAGGGTTTGTAGAATTTTATACTTCAAGTCTTGCTTTTGGATTTTGCAATTTACATTGTAAGTATTCCTTTAATTGTCTCTTTCAATTACCATTCTTGTTCTACACTTAATTTCTATTTTTACTTTCCTTTATCAATATATGCTTGGTTTTGCAATTTTGAGTTCTTGTTAATGAATTTGATATTTGATGCTTGCTTCATGTTTGTTTGAGCTGCCTTTATTGATTTTGATCATTTATGGTTCATAGCTTTTATCAATTTCCTAATTTTGCCATGTTTTATGTTTATGCCCTCTATGTGTTTGATAAAATGCCAATTTTGATTATGGGGTAACTCCTACCCCTTGGCTTGGGGAAAATGAGTTTATGGATTACTAAAGCCATAATGTCCAACATTTAGTGATAATCCTTGAGAAGTTAGTTGATTCTTGTTTCCATTAAAGCTAGCCTTTTATCAACTAGTTTGGTAAGTTGGTTAAAACTTATAGATTAAGGTCAATTATGCTTGCTTGACTTACTCCTCGATGTTTGGGGTTAACTAAGCGAGACTAACTCATGATGATTATCATAGTTGTGGTTAGGACAAGAAAGCGATTCCATAACTCATCCCAAGTCAAGGTTTCATTTATGTTTTGAACTACTTTTCCATCACTTTATAGCATTACTTGTTTATATTACATACATAGTTCTTTTATTCCTTTATTGCTTTGCTAATTGCAATTTTGCCTTGTTCTTTTATCTCTTTATTTCTTTATTGCTTTCCTATCATTGAAAACCCCTTGTTTCCCACAACCAAAATTGTGTGCACTCTTTGGCATTAGTTCTTAGGGAAGACGACCCGGGAGTCTAAATACTCTCGGTAAATTTTGTATTGAATTGTGATAACATCTTGGATTGAATTTTGATTGAGAGGATCCATTGCCGGTTTGGACTATACTCACAACGGAATTACTTTATCTAGTCTTCCGAATTGGCATAAAATCTTTCTCATTATCAAGTATGCAACTCTATCACAGGGATTCTTTGAATTGGTCCATTTCTTTGACATTGGTCAGAATTTTGAGCAAAGTTAATACAATCCTTCATCACTGAGGGCCAATACAGTTCTTGTTGATGCAAGGTCCAATGTAATTTTTGACCTGCTTAATGAGCACCATAAATTCCTTCATGCACCTCAGCTATAGCTAAATATGCGTCTTGCATATTCAAGCATTGAAGTAAAGAGCCATCGACACTTTTCTTAAAGAGATCACCTCCAATCAATACAAATATTAACACAAAAAATTTGGTTTTTCGATCTACTCTTTGATTAGGATTGTGTAGAAAGTCGATGATCTTAGATTTCCAATCATTTGAATCTAAGATGTTGGTACAACAAACCCCTCTTATTTCTAAAGGAGTCAAATTAGTTTCGATTTCACTAAACCAACTTGGGAGATATTTTATAGCCAGAAGCCATTTGAGACAACTCATTAGCATCCTAATTTTACCCTCTAAATATATGTTTAACCGAAACTGAGTCGAATTCAGCCAAGATTCGAACGGCTACCACAAAATATTTAGCCAAATTTTGACGAATTACTTAATAGTTTCTAGCCAATTGTTGAATTACAAATTATGAATCCCCAATATTTCAACTGTTCTAGCCCTTTTTTCAATTAATAGTTCTAGGCCAATGATCAAAGCCTCATATTCTGCTTCATTATTTGATAGCTCTGACTCTGGTCGAAATATAAATTTAGTTGAAATATCGTCAGGGGTGATTAAAACTATTCCGACTCCTACCCCATTTTGATGTTTCAACCCATCAAAAAACTTCCAAGGTTTAAGCTCAAGATATCCAATTTCGGGTTGCTCATGAATCTCAATACAGGGATAGCCATCTGTTGTGTTAACATATTTACTAGATCATGATGGATATCCTCGATTTGTTGTCTAAATACAGTCAAAAATTCGATTGCATTAGGCGAAGATGTCCCTACAGGGATTTGCCTTGACATCTCCAGGAATATTGAAGTACGGGCCCCTCCTATATCCCTTAGGGTCTCCTACACCCTCATTCAATGCCGTAGGAATTGATTGTGGCATGGGAACAGACCCCAGATATGAAGGATTTTTTATTAAGGGTTGATAGGCATTATGATTTGACATGTAAGGGTAATATTGATTGTGTGTACCCATTGGAGTATCCTGAAGGAGGTGTTGGATTATACAAAGAATTATTTCTTATAGTGTTAATACCTCTAGCATATATGGTATTAGGATTCTCCAAATGTGGTGAATAATTTGGAGGTAGTCCATATTCAGGCCATGTGACGGGTATGGCTGTTGGAATACCTTTTGTCAACTGTTGGCTCGAAAGACTGGTCGAAGGGACTGCCTCTATTTCAGGACCTCTAGTGGAATTTTCACTATCATTCTTTGACATATCTGTCGAAGTTAAAGCTCTATCCATCATGATTGACTTACCACTGTGTAATTGCATACACAACTTGACACAAATCTAACCCAGGGTCCTAGCAGGCGTGCCAATTTATTTCACTCGTCTTTTGATCGACTTCGACAGGTAATGTCAAAACGAGCTTGTATCAAAATCTCGAGTATCGGGGAGCAGATACTACTCTTTTCAAAAAGAGTGAGCTAGACCTGGGAATTACTTGATTATGGTGTCAAAGCAAATTTATGTCAAAATTACTAGTGGTAGAATTATGAAAAAACAACAAAAGAATAAATAATTAGATAAAGAAGACAATAAAAATGTAAAATATCGATCAAAGCAAAATATTAACAAAATTCAAAGAAAATAAACGAAAATAAATCAAATAAATAAAAGAAAACAAGTTAAAAATTGACTTCTAACACTGACATGCACTTGCACTACTCCATGTTCTTCCGTTGCATTGCGGAGACTTGGAATTTTATGAGTTTATGTGATGATCTAGTGTTCTTGATTAAAGTCACTGAACTTTTCTGAGTTTTTCACTATTTATAGATGATGAAAATTGACTTTCTATGGAGCATGTTAACCACTACCTTTCTTCCTTCTTTTTCTCAACCATGACCTTGCCTTGACCATGAAGAATCTTGACGCCCGAGTTTTGACAACCACATCTTCCTTGGTCTTCAAGTCCCATGTTTTCCTCAGCTTGCTCTTCAAATTTCGCACCCATGTTTTCCATTCAGTTTGAAGGTCGAACTGCAAGCCTTGATTCTCAAGGAAAGGCAATAACTATCTTTCATCTTCGACGCTTTCTGCACCATCTCTTTTCGACTTTAGCTTGCATTTTTCTGTTTCTATAGTCAAAATACTGCTTCTGTAGTCGAAATTATTGGCAGTCGAAACGTCCTCTTGTCAAGAAAAAATCCATTTTTTGTACCAACACCGACTATGCTATGTGTATATCAAATTAGCCACTAAAGTCAGCTACCAATATAAAATATATGTTGAATTTCAAATACACATTGAAAATAAATTAAACCACACATGTGTTTATACACAAATACATTGGTGGCTAATTTTAGTGGCTGATTTTGTTGTACAAATAACATTTTTACTTTTAGACACCTAATAAAGTTTCTAGTGGGACAAGTGTTCTTAACTCCCTATTAGTTGGAAAACACAATCCCCTTGTGCAAACTTAATGTGATGAAAACACTCTTATTCTCTCATTTTTCTTATTTACACGAATCATCACTAAGAAAACTCTCTCAAACTCTCTCTACAAGGACCTAAGAATGAAGGATAGTAATGAAAAAGCCATTGAAGGAGACCACACAAGCTTTGCATGTGGAAGTTGATCCTCAATCATACAAACACAAGGACATCATATCTATAACTTTTCTCCTTTTCTCTCCCTCTCCCTCTCAATTTTGATTTCTCTTTCTCCCTTTCACTCCATTTTTTCTTGAAGAACAATGAATCAATGATAAGAGTAAGAGCCTTTGATGTTAATAAAAAAAAAAGCTAGGTCACCATCTCTTGAACTCAAACCATCTCATTTCCTTATTCTTTCAGTTATGAGTAACAAAACTCCAAGATTCTCAAATTCAATTCCAATATGGTGTATGATACATGTTATATGGATTTTTGAATTATAAGGTCGATTAGGATTAAGTTATTTGAATACGTACCTTTATTAGGTAACAAGTTGAAAAGTTTGGTAATTATTCTTTTTAAATAATAATAATGTTTCACTTGATTTTTGGTAACTTTGATAGGGTGTCGAATCAATCTTGTATCAAAATCTCAATTTGGAGATCAGATATGATTGGGCTTGACCCGAAAATTACTTAGGATTTGTGCCAAAACAAACTGTGTTGAACTACTGGTGCAAATTATAGCAAATAAAAGGAAGTACGTAAAATAAATAAAAGATTTAAATAAATGAAAGGGTAAAATTAAAATTGAAAGAAAGCAAAATAACAATAAAATATTGAAAGTAAAGAAATAAAAAGAAATTAATTAAAATGAAAAAAGAAAACAAAGAAAAATAAAAATGGACTCTTAACACTCATATGCACTTGCACTACATGATCTTCCATTGCATCGCTGGGACTAAAAATTTTTGCAGAGTTTTGGTGTGATGGTGAAGTGATTTTTATGGAAGTCCCTGAACTCTTCTAAACTTCTCCTATTTGTAGACCATGAGAATAGACTTGACCATGAAGAACCTTGATCACAATCTAGCTTCCTCTTTTTTCTCAGACCACGACCCTACCTTGACCATGAAAAATCTTGACTCCCAAGTTTTGACATCCCACGTCTTCCCATACCTTGGTCTTCAAGTCCCATGTTCTCTTCAGCTTGTTCTTCAAATTTCGCACCCATGTTCTCAACTCAGCTTGAAGGTCGAGTGACAAGTTTTGATGTTCAAGGAAAGTCAATAACTGCTTTTCGACTTCAATACTCTCGCACCATCTTTTTTTGACTTTGGCTTGCTCATCTCTACTTCTGTTACGAGTTTTAACTAATTCTTTATCTCGACACAATAGGTAGTTGAAACACCTTCCTATTGAGAAAATCTACTTTTAGTACCAACAAATTACCCCTTTAAAACTTGTTATTTTGTTCAAAAGTACAAGTTTTAATACTCCTCATGCCAGGTACGTGCAACCTTTTCAAATTCTCAGAATTTGAAAAGACAGTTACGCAACATTTAAAATGACGTACACTTTTCTGGGAATACATAACGTTCCCTGGGTTTAATGGGCCATTTTTGAAAAAACAATCCCTACAATTCACTTTCTCTTTTCGTCAGATCATTTCAATTATCCCCAACCTTTTGAAGATTTCTCTTTCTCATCTCCCTTTTCTAAAGACTTCATCCGTCCTTCTACCAAGAAACAGTTATGGCTTCTCATTCCACTTCTCATTCTAGCACCATCTCAACCATGCCTTCGACCTCGTCTTCCTATGCAGCCATGGCCGCAACTTCAAGCATAGCTTTTCCAATAATGACTTCCGCGCCAACCATTACTACTACGGTCACTTCTGTTTCTCAGCCACATGAAGAAGAAGATGATGTTCAAGTTATTGCTCCCCCTCCTTTGGTGGCAAATGTGTCCCAGTTTTATAATGAGGATGGGACCCTTAGAGCTTCAAATCTGGATATTGAAACTTCTTAACTTTGGCATAGTTAGGTATTCTTGCCTTTCAAAGTAGATGAGAAATTATATTCATTTTTAGGGCCTTTAGCAACTCAAGAACAAATAGAATCTATTTCTTCTTTCTTCTCATCACCCCCTGAGTACTTACCATTGATTTTCTACAAAAATGTCAAAACTTCCTATTTTTCTGGTCGAGTTTTTAGAACTATATCTCCTAGGGAGTCGAGTTCCATTTTGTCGAGTTGGATGTTTGGACTTGCACCAACATACAAACCTACATGGAAAGTGTTAGGTATTGTTTCTGCATTGAAACTAGCTACCTTCGACCTATCATACACAGCCCCGATGCTAGGGGTAAGTTTGTATTTTTGGTGTCCTGCCATTAATAACTTTTATTTCTCTTATGGGATGATGGGTCCGTCCTTAATGGAGGTATCGACTCTGACTGGCTTATCAACTGATGGAAACTATGTGTCATGGTCGATTGAATACCCTGAGAATGACTTTGATATTAATTTCGACTCATTTTCTATATCAAACTTTATCCAAAACAATATGGGATCCGACGGAGACCCTATTACTGATAGTGAGCATGTAGCTGTTCTCCTACTTTAGCTTAATGCCTTTGTTTTTTGTGTGAAATCCATTTAAATCCAGAAAAATAACTATTTGCCTCTAGCCATCATGCTTCACCATAAGAAACTTATTGATCTCCCCCTTTAATTTTAAGCCAATTATATGAGACTCTTTCTTTGGTTGTTGGAAAATCCCATCGAGGAAAATTTTTGATCAAAGTTTTTGGTCCTATTTGGGTGGTAAATTTGTGGTTAAGAGCTGTTCTTGAGCCTCGAATTACAGCTTCCTTTTCTAAAGTTCCAAAGACTCTCCGTACTTTCTTGGTCGAAACTAAAGACCATGTCTTCTATCGATGCCTTTCGATACTTCATCACTCTTCTTCTTGACATTAAAGAAGACAACAACACTTCTTACTATCCGAATCCTTTCTCTTATCGACCCAGTGTCATTCCTTTTCTCAACTCTTTTACCAGTCCACAACCCGAAAACCAAGACATAGTTGATGACTTGTGGGCTTGTATATTGACTCTCCAAATTCTTCCTGTCGGACCACCTCATGAGTCGACCATGGTTATTAAAAAGAAATTAGTCACTTATTCTCCTCAGTATGTAGCCCGTCAGTTTAGTTTAGGTCAAGCACTTCCTTCACCTTTGTCTCGACTCTGAGGCTCAAATGATTCACTATGAGGTATCGAAGATAGAAGAATTTAACAAGATGTTAGAGATAAACCACCAAAGAATGTCGACGCAGTATCAGTATCTGAATATCATTCGTTATTTCTTGTCGACTCCTGGTTTTCATGAATGGTGGTCGAAGTATTTTTTTTGCTCATTGTGCATTTGTTGACCAAGCCCTATCTAATCTGGTCTTCCTACTGTGTAGCCTGCTACAGCGTCGAAGAAGACCAAAAGTGAGCATACAGAAGAAATCATTAATTTCTTTTTCAGGTGCGTCGTACTTCTTTAGGCATAATTTTCATTACTCGACTCACCTTACTTTTAATTTTGTTTTTTTAGTTACTTGATAGTCAACCATCACTAAGGTCGCTGCTGACCTACAACTAGTTGAGAAAAACTGGGATACTAATGAGGATACACCCCTTAAGAAAAAGACCAAGCGAGGGAGAGGTTGAGGGAGAGGAAGGTCGAATGGTGCAACCCTTACCTCAAAGAAGCGTGGTCCCGTTGATATTTTGACGGGAGCTGGACCACCAAATATTTAGAAAGTTCAACCTACAACCTCCTCAAAGGTATATACTTAGTGATAGATGTTGCAACTGTTTTCACCTTATATTTGTAATTTTTATTTTTCTAATATATTGCAGTCGAAGCAATCCCAGAAAGGGACTTCCTCTCAGGTTGTTGTATCGACAATACCTCTGATCGAGAAGTGAATTTGCTAGTTCATGCTGAAATAGAAATTCTTTAGCCTATTCAGACTACTCAGAATTTTAGTCTATCTACCCCTATTTCGACTCTGACCCAGAATCCACCATCGACAACAGTATCTCATACTTTGACATCTTCTCCTCTGGTATTTCTTTTGTTTAAATTTTTCAATGTTAAGTTCCTTTCGACTGTCACATGATCCTTATATCTTTACGATTTTCAAGTTTGCTATATGGCTCTTCCTAGTCATGCTAAAACTCACCAATAATCTGGGCTTACATATGGATCAGGGTCAACTGCTGTAACTATCACTATTATTCCCGGACCGTCGACACAGAAATTCGTTGACGAAGACATAGAACTGCCTTTTAACGTTCTTTCTCCAGAAGCTGGAGATTTGAATTTCGATGACATCAACTTCGACCTAGAAAATATCCTATCTGAAGCTCGACAGGTTTATTTCTCTGAAGGAACTATGGTGTTGTCTCCTGGTCCAGAGTTAAGCATTGTTATCCCTCAAGCTGAGAATTCAACTTAGGCAGCATCGACCAGAGAAGAAGAGGTCATAGAAGAAGCTATTTTCCCTGTGCCTATGGGTCCATATCCTTAAGTTGTCAACATTGTCCTTGATTGCTTAAATCACTCTATAGAGGATATCAACAATAATGCTGACATGAAGGCTCGACTTACCGATGTGCTTGATTTGCTCAATCAACGTATCTCCTCTGGCATCCATTCATCTCTTAGATCATTCATTGAAGATGTTTACACCCATCTTTCCAAAGTTCAAGATGTTGACCAAGAACTGAACAAATCAATTGAGGCTTTAATCGACTATAATACACAGCTGAAAAAATTTCAAACGACTAAGTTCAAGTAATCGAAGTTCTGTCAGAAGGTCAGGCAAAGGAACAACAAATAGTGTAAAAATTGCAGCCTTAGAGAGAGAATTGACTGAACTAAAATCTGGAAAAAACAAAATTGCATCGACCAATGCTATTCTCTCCCTTTGACTGTAAATGATTGAAAGGCTCATGCTTCAAAAACTTCAAGTCAGGGTATTTTAGTCGAAGCAGTCACTCGAGCCATCAATGCCAAAGATGAACCAACGCAAGAATCCTCAAGCTTGGGTTGACATCAAGAGGATCTAAAGCTAATGTTTATGAGCTTATTCTAACTTTCTTCTGTACTTATTTTATTTAGTATTTCTCGACTAACTTTGTTTTAATGACAATGGTATTTTTTGAGGTATTTACCATTTATATGCATGGTTCGACTGTTATTTGCATCTCTTATTCCATACGCATTGCCATCGAAAACTCTTTCTATTTCAAAGGATCTTTCACATAAAGGAGGCCATTTACCTTTAACTTGTTCAGTCAGAAGTACTAATTTTAGCATTAAGTCACCAACTGCAAACTTTTTCCTTTTCACTTTTCGATTGTATGACTTAGATATCATTTCTTTTTGTTTTATCATTCTGTCTAGCGCCATGAGTCAAACTTGGTCTAACTCGACTAATTCATCAATCATACTCGACTAAAATTGTTCGACTAGTAGGTTATTCTGCCTCGCCCTCTTATGTTTTGCAAATTTATTTCAAATGGCAAGACAGCCTTATGGCCATACACTAATTCATAAGGTGTCAATCTAATTGATTCTCTTGGAGAACATCGGTAAGCCCATAACACTGACTTAGTGTAGTATGCCAGTTTCGAGGCTGCCTCCCTATATGCTTCTTTATCAAACTTATCAAAATTTTATTAATGGAATTGACTTGGCCATTAGCCTGTGTATAATAGGGAGTCGAGTGTACTATTTTAATACCTTGTGACTCAGAAAACTCCTTTATTTGTTGACTAGTAAACATGATCCCTTGATCTGTAGTCAAAGTTTGGGGGATACCGAATCTATGAATGATCAATTCCTCAATAAAATCAATTATTTTGACTTGTGTATGTAACTTCTTTCATGGGCACAGCTTCCACCCACTTTGTAAAGTAATCCACTACTACCAAAATAAATTTGTGTCCCTTAGTCGAAGGAGGATGGATCATTCCTATTAGGTAAAGAGCCCAACCTCTAAATGGCCAGAACCTAATTATAGCATGTAAATCAGAGGCAGGAACTCTCTGAATTAGTGCATGTCTTTGGCATTGATCACAGTGTCGAGCAAACTTGGTACAATCCTTTATCATTGAAGGCTAATACAGTGCTTGTCAATGTAGAATCCAATACATTTTTTGACCAGATTGATGAGCTCCACAAATACCTTTATGCTCCTCTGCCATAGCTAAATATGCATCTTGCATACTTAAGCATTAGAGTAAAGAACTAGCAATACTTTTCTTGAATAGATCTCCTCCAACCAATACAAAGCTCAATGTTAAATATCTAATTTTTTCATCTGTTCTTTGATTGAGGTTTTTTAGAAAGTCGATGATCTTATATCTCCAATTATTTGGGTCGAGAGCATTTGCACAACAAACCCCTCTTAATTCTATAGGAGTTAGGTTAGTTTCAAATTTCACTAAACTCTTTCATCAACTTGGGAGATATTTTATAGCCAGAAGCCATTTGAGCTAGCTCATTAGCTTCCTGATTCGACTCTCTAAATATATGTTTTATTAAAATCGAGTCGAATTCAACTAACAGTCGAGCCGCTATCATGAAATATTTAGTCAAATTTTGACTTATAACTCTATAGTTTCTGGCTAACTGTTGAATTACTTGTGAATCTTCCATAATTTCTACTGTTCGAGCTCCTTTCTCAATTAATAGCTCTAGACTAATAATTAAAGTCTCATATTCTGCTTCATTGTTTGATAGACCTAGCTCTAGTCAAACATGAATTTTTTTTATATGTTTTCAGGAGTAATTATTACTATTCCAACTCTTACCCCCATTTTGATGTTTCGACCCATCAAAAAATAATCTCCAAGGTTTGAGCTCTAAGTATCCAGCTATGGGTCGTTCATCAATATCAACACAAAGGTGGTCTGCTAGAAAGTCAGCAATCACTTGTTGACAGCCTTAGCAGGGACATAAAATAGAGAATATTCGATTAAAGCTAACATCCACTTGCCAATTCGTCCTCTTAACATTGGATAAGAAAGCATGTATTAATAATATCAAATTTCGACACAACATATAAACATTCTTTCTAATTAGATAACTTTTAAGTTTAGTACAAAAGTAATATAAGGCTAAGCAAAGTTTTTAGACTGTACTATATTGAGTTTCTACAGCAATCAACATTCGACTTAGATAGTACACCACTCTTTCACTACCATCTTCATCCTTTTGGGTCAGCATGCCCCCCTAAACTTGTTTCTGACGTAGCTATATATAACCTTAGTAGTCGACCTTGCTTAACAGGTACCAAGATTAGTGATGAAGTCAAATAATACTTGATCTGGTCAAATACTTGTTGGTGTTCCTCTTCCCATTTGAATTCTTCTTCCTGTTTCAATTTCAACAAAGGAGTAAATGTCCTTGTTTTTTCTGATAGGTTCGAAATGAAATGTCAAAGAAAATTCACTTTACCTAAGAAAGATTGAAGTTCTTTCTTGTTTTTGGGGAGTGATGAGTCGAAGCTAACTTTGCACTTGTCAGTGTCGACAGCTACTCCTTTTTTCTGCACAATGAATCCCAAAAAATTTTCTGCAGATACACCAAAAGTATATTTTAATGGATTCATCTTAAGTCGATGATATCTCATTCGTTAAAACCAATCTCTAAATCATTTAAATGAGATTATTTCGACTCCGACTTCACCACTACATCATCAATATAAACTTCCATAAACTTACCAATAAAATCATGGAAAATAGAATTCATTGCTCTTTGGTAAGTTGCCCCAATATTCATTAGTTCAAATGGCATGACTAACTATGCATAGGTGTCAATGGCTCTAGGGCATCGAAAAACTATTTTCGACACATCTTCTTGGGATATAAATATCTGATTATAACCTGAGTATTCATTCATGAAGCTTAGAAGTTTGCTTCCTACTACAGAGTCGATCAACATATCTGCAATTGGCATGTGATACTCATCATTTGGGGTAGCTTTATTCAAATCTCTGAAATCAATACACACTCTTAGCTTTTTATTTTTCTTAATGAGAGGTACAATATTAAAAATCCATTTAACATGACTGACTGTTCGAATGAAACCAGCTCTCAACAAACATTCGACCTCTTATTTGATTTTAACCATGATTTCAGGTGCAAAACGTCTAGGAGCTTGCTTTATAGGTCGAGCGTTATCAATAAGGGGAAGCTTATGTTCGACCAACGATCTATCCAACCCAGGCATTTCTTCGTATTGCCAGGCAAAACAATCTTGATATCTCTTCAACACCTCTATTAGCTTCTCCTTAAAAACAAGATCCAAGCATTTGTTAACATATGTAACTCAACCTTCTCCACCAATCTCAACTTCCTCAAGAAGATCTTGTACTTCGACTTTTTTATTGTGCAAGTCTTTTGAAAATAAATCGGATTTCTCAAACCCTAAGAGGTTGAGATCATATATATAATATAGTGCACATTTCCTATGCACTCCTTCTTCTCAAGCATATGGGCTAAGAGTCGAGCCCAATAGCTCGATATACCCATCAAGTGAATTCTGTGGCCAAGATTTTCTTGGCCTTAGGGACCAAGTTCATACCATGAGCCCCGACATAGCAGCCTTTGATAAGAGCTGGGTCAAAGGTGCTCATATCAATATCTAGTGATCAAAGTCTTTACTGTAAATAAATCTAATAAAGTTACTTTCATTTCTCCTCTGAAGAATTAATCATGAAAGCTCCTTTCTAATTGAGTCCAACTATGAATCGAGTTAGGTTGCAAATTTGAAAACAAAGTGAAGGCATTTTTTGTAAGTGAAGAAAGAAAATATCTCATTTTCAAATACTCATTATTAGCCAGCTCACCTATTTCGACTATATATCAAGCTATATGCTCGACCGTTGATTTCCCACTTTCTTCTGCAAGCTTAGTGAAGGATTTGGGAGTTTTGACTCTCCTGGAGAGTTGCCTACAAAACATAATCTGAAAAAGAGGATATAAAATAGGGTTCATTTGTCACCCCTATATTTAATCCTACTTATTCAAAATCTGTTCGACAGCTTGGGTTACATTCTGACCATAAGCTTAGTGACATTGTTTGTTCTTGCCTCATTCAAAATTCTATTTGGATCATCTCCTCTATTTAACATTAGAGGAGGATTATTAACCTGTGTTCCACCTATTGGTGGCACAAACGATCGATTAACTGTTCCTGCAATATCATCAACACGTCGAGCTATCTGTTTTATCCTTGCATTATTATTTTTCATTATAGGATTTAAAACAGCCATCTGCTGTGTAAGCATATTGACCAAATCATGATGATTATTCTCATTTGTTGTCTAAACACAGCCAAAGATTTAACTGTGTTAGGAGACGTTGTTCCAACAGGAACTTATCTTGATATCTCTGAAAATATGGAAGCACGTCCTCCACTAATTGGCAACCTTACTGGGGTTGCTTGTGTGCCTTGTATCGAAATGACATTTGGCATTACTACATTAAGTTACAAGAACATAGGTACCGATCCTAAATATGGGAGATTGCTCATCAAATATTGATAAATATTATACTTTGCCATATTAGGGTTATAGTGAGTCGGTATACCCACTGGAGGGTAACTTGGAGGAGGTGTGGAGTTATACAAGGGGTTATTTTTCGTAGTGCTCATACCTCCTATAAATCCCATGTTAGGGTCTTTCATTGGTGGAGAGTAATTTGGAGGCAGTACATATGGAGGCCATGTACTGAGTACAGTCGAAGAGACTCCTTCTGTGTTCACAAGATTCATCCTTCGACTTGATGGGCCAGCCTCTGCCTCTGAGCCTCTTGTATTTTCACCAGCGTCATTATTCGACGTATCCGTCGAAATAAAAGCTCTATCAAATATTATTAATTTGTCATTGCGTAATCACATATAAAATTTGATACGTTACTTAACCCAGAGTCCCACCAGACATGCCAATTTATTTCACTTGATTTTTTGTAATTTCGACAAGGTGTCGAATCAAGCTTGTATCAAGATCTCAATTCGGGGAGCAAATACGACTCCTTTGAAAAAGAATAGGCTTAACCCGGGAATTACTTAGAGTTTTTGTCAAAACAAACCGCGTCGAACTACTGGTGGCAAATTGTAGCAAATAAAGAAAGCACGTAAAATAAATAAAAAGCTTTAAATAAATGAAAGTAAAATTGAAATTGAAAGAAAGCAAAATAACAATAAAATATTGAAAGCAAAGAAATGAATTAAAACGAAAAAAGAAAATAAAGGAAAATAAAAATGAACTCCTGACACTTACATGCACTTGTATTCCATGATCTTTCATGGCATCGCTGGGACTGGAAGTTTTTGCAAAGTTTTGGTGTGATGGTGAAATATTTTTTATGGAAGTTCCTGAACTCTTCTAAACTTTTCTTATTTATAGACCATGAGAATAGACTTGACCATGAAGAACCTTCACCATGATCTAGCTTCCTCCTTTTTCTCAGGCCATGACGCTGTCTTAACTATGAAAAATCTTGACTCTCAAATTTTGACATCCCACGTCTTCTCTTTCCTTGGTTTTCAAGTCCCACATTCTCTTCAACTTGCTTCTCAAATTTCGCACCCATGTTCTTAATTCAGCTTAAAGGTCGAGTGACAAGTCTTGATGTTCAAGAAAAAACAATAACTACTTTTTAATTTCGACGCTGTCACACCATCTTTCTTCGACTTCGACTTACTCGTCTTTGCTTCTGTTACGAGTTTTAACTAATTCTTTAAATCGACACAATCTATAGTCGAAATGCCTTCCTGTTGAGGAAATTCACTTTCACTACCAACAAATAATAATCATAATAATAATAATAAGGACTTAGTTAGTTGCTATTAGTTAGTTCATCTTAGCAGCTAGATATTTATTCAAGTTTCTAAGAGAGAGTTAGAGTTAGAGATAGGCTTGTATATAAAGTTGCTTCACATGCAAGTAACTGCTTCTAGTTCATTTTCGCAATTCTCTCTGGTCTCTCTTGAACTCTCTCTATCTCTGAACCAAAGTGGTTCAAGTCACCTCAATTTTCACATGGTGTGTTGAGCATGGACCCCATATTGCTTTTAACTGGATCGAGATTGGAGACCATTGATTCTCGGGGCTTCGGATCACAATTTTTTATTCCTGAAGCTATGAAGTGAACCTAAGATGACAATGAACTCGGATCCAAATTCCAATGGTTCAGAATATATATGCAAGGTAACCATTAGCGAAAATCAGAGTTTGAGAAACAGCTAATCAACATAGATAAAGTGCAGTGTTATTTTGAACAAGAGAAAGTATAGAGAACCAACTAGAGTACCTAACGTACTTAAATTTGAGGTGTAGTTAGAGAATTTCTCTATGAATGAACACATACAAAGATATATGACTGCAAAATTTAGGGATTGGCGGAGCCGCGGAGCCAATGCAAGCACACATGATGGGGGACGCCGTTTTTCGCACACGACGAAATCAACCTAATATCAAATTAATTCAACATAAAATCATGATGAGATATACTTATTAGATATTGTATATTCTAGCAGTTAGTAAGATGGATACAAATCTAATTAGGACCTATTAGCACAAACTATATATGGATTTAGATGCTTTTGGTTTTATCATACAACTAGTCATGCTTGTAGAGTTGCAATAGAGGTCAAATAATTGCCTTCTTTGTAGTAATCATGAGCCAAATACCAAACACTCTCCTCTCACTTTTGTGACGAAAGCCTGATTGGAGAAAATAGTAATCTGGATTTTGGATAACAAAATGAAGCAATAATGAGCTTTATATGTCATTGATAATAACATCCTGTTTCGCTTAATCATAAATAATAACTTTGAAATTATGTCCTTTCATGACTATTTTGTTGTGTGAATTTGATGAAACTACGCCATGTCTTTTTGAGTATTTACTCAATTCGGTTTTTGACTTTTTGGCCGTTTCTTCAAAGGACTAAAGGACTTTTTTGACAAAATAAAATAGGACAATTCAACCCGTAATCCTAAGAGACAATGTAACCCTCTGAAAACTATTAACGTAACTGGCTTAGCTGACAAATAAGTGTAATGACATGGCCGTTAAGTGCCACTGCACGTTGGAAGATAAAATTAGTGAAGGACGAATTTGCTCACTCTCACCAACCCCAATCTCAATTTCCACCTCCATGCCATTCTCTCTCTCTCTCTCTTTCTCTCTCAATTGTTGTTGATGATTGAATTAATTTATAGTTTGCAATGGTGGTGGTTGTGGGATTTGGGGGTAAGGAGATGATGGTCGTGTGGGATTTGGAAAAAGGGTCGGTGGCGGTGTGAGGAAAGTGTGGTGGGTGTTACACGTTGTTGTTAACCATGATAATGATGATGGAAGGATAGAGTATAGCGGCGGTATGAGCGACGGTAAGGATAAGGAGATGGAGGTCGGGGTTCGTGAAAATGGTATTGACCGATTCCACGTCATCACATTAACATGCCAACCGGGTTCCATTAACGCTACACATAAATTTTACGAAAAGAATGAGTTGTCTCACAACAATTAAGGTCTACTGGTCTAGGCCAAATCAGAATCGCGCTATCCTTAGTGCAAATAGACAGACGAATTGGGTATTTCTTCTATCTTAACATATATCTAGTTTATCCAACTGAATCACTCTTCCTTTGACTACATGCTCAAATCATGTTATTGTTCCATGACCAAAAAAAAAAAAATTCATGTTATTGTTCTAACAACCAAAAACAAAATTAAAATAAAAGAGAAAAGTATTTGACAATGCGGCTTCTATAGGCTACATTGAAAGACGTTACGAAATAATTATGCTACAAAGCCAACAATTAGAAAGGCAATATTATTTCAATGCTGCCTACTAAATAGCAAAGTGATATCCTCTTCAAATACAAACTCCCATACACCTTTCGCCCTAGGAACCTACCAATCTTGGCCATTAGATTCTGAAACATCATAACTATTACAACTCTATAGTCGATTTGACGTAATAATGAAATGTAACACTCATGTTCAAGATTTCAGTCACCGTTAGATTCAATTATCCTGAAACAGGGGTGAGTAATTTAAAATGTGAAATGTCACAAAGCTTCAATCCAACCCAAAAGATGGTCTAGCCTTTTTTTTTTCCATTTTCAAATGTTTCTTCTCTAAAATGAATGTACATATTCCAAATGTCTAAGTCCCAGACAAACAAACAAAAACATTATGTGACAAAAATGAAAAGATATATATTATAAAAACATAAAAGTAAATGAAAAATAAAAAGCAGTATAAGATAGGAGTTAGCTAATGGGTGAAAAAAGCAAACCCAGTCATAGTTTTTACATGCTACCAGCTCGACCTGGAGCAGGTTTTGGCTTCACCTTTGCCATGTCAACAAGGTCACCAAATAGCTTATCTTCTGGCTTGGAAGGCTTCCCAGATGGAGCATAAGATATAGTAGAAGACTGGTAAGAGCTTCTTAAACCACCATCATCTCTAACAGATAAACCATACATTTGCTGCTCAATATATGGAACTCCTTGTTGCTGACCGTAGCCATATCCCATAAATTGATTACCGTACATTTGTTGAGGATACATGGAAGCCACTGGACCAGCTTGCATTTGATTTGGCATCATACCACCCATGTAGGGCCCTGCCATGCCTTGAATATGTTGAGGATGCATGCCGAATTGATTGTGTTGACCAACATGGTTATTGATTGCTGGCGTATAACTGTTGGCAGTTGGCTGCATATATATTCCAGCAACCTGGCCATTGCCCATTGTTTGAGGGCCCTGAGAATTTGCGGCGCCATTTGTCATCATCACTTGACTAACTTGTGGTGGTTGCGGAAATGGAGTGCTTGCAGCTGGACTGCCATTATCTGCCGCTTGAGCTTCCCAGGGAGGGGGCGGCAGTGATCCAGTGTTTTGTGTGCCTGTCAAACGCACAAATATATGAGACATGCAATAGTGTCTTGTACTAGTGCAGAAATGTTGTAGGCTTGCGTTCTCTTCATCTATCCAGTCACAAACTTGGCATATGACTGCCAGTTAGTTGGGAAACAAAAAAAATGAAAACTAGAAAAATTGAAGAGATGTAATTGTGAAAAGTTTACATAAAAAATTATTGTTTGAATTGAACAAAGAAACATAAATGCACCATAAACAGGCGAAGATGGCTGTGGCTGCTGTGCAACCTGACCATTCCAGGCGGGACCTGAACTTTGTGTATAAAGTGACTGCTCATACTGAGGTGACCCTGCGTTTGGTGCACTTCCTTGGGGGTAAAATCCACCTTGAGATACAAAACTCTGCTGTTGTTGAAATTGGGTAGGAATCTGACTCGTTTGGCCAGCAAAATTAGGTGGCTGGTTTAGCTGAGTACTGACAGGTGTAGCTGCTGCATTATTACCATTAGAAAATACATCAAAAGGAACAAGGGCGTTCTGCTGATTCACAGGAGTAGCAGGCTGTTGTTCTCCAAGAGAAACAAGAGCAAGTGAAGTATCTGCTTTTGGTGAGGCATAGTCATCACCACTGAGCAGGTCGAATTTGGGATCAACCTTGGCAGGGATGGTTGAACCATTGGCTGTGGGGGGTGCAGGAAGCAATAACTGATTCAATGTTGAGGATCCTGCTTCAGCACTAGGAGGGGAGCTGCAAGTAAATACATTATAAAAATATTGAAAAAGTATGACGATCCATCTATTTAGAAGGCACCAAATAGATAAGGTCAACTATATTTCATACCTAAATCTATTTCTACATGTTTATACCAAAAAATAAAATAAAACAAATAACAATAACAAAATTTAAATCTGCAGCCAGAATTACACTGCCTAGCTCACTATCGGCAGGATATAATAAACTGATTATTAATGGGTTAACACAATTGGAGATTTTTCATGATTTTAACATAGTCTTGACTCGACTGATATATTGCCTAAATCTGAAAACTTATCCCACCTTCGTAAATCTTTATGATGACTACCACTAAACTAGCACAGAGCCTCAGTTTTGTGAGCATTAACCCTATATTGTGTTCTAATACAAGAATATTGAGTCGAGCACAGTATTGAATTAATTGGATTATTTCTATAAGGTAAAACCAATAGCGGTTTTTATGAATGCAGATAATGCAACATAAGCAAAACAATATCAAGAAATAATAGAGTCAATTACCTTCTATCAATTTGTTTGCTAGAATTTCCAGTATCAACCAAAGGAGCATCAACATCTAGAAGTGCTCCAGCAGTTGCAGGCTTTGAATTCTCTGGGGGTTTTTGATTCTGAGTAGGAGTTCCTGACAAAATAGATTCATGCTTGGCAAGTACACGCTGCAGATCATCATTCAGAGCTAGTCCTTGGCAAAGCAGTGATTCATCACTAGGAAAACAGTCAAAAGCCACCACAATAATGACCTTGTTAAATTCTTCTTAGTAAGACCTATTAAATTCTTTGATCAAAGAATAATTCAACAATTTGACTAACATGAACCAAACATTTAAAGAACATCACGCATGACAGTCCTATCATAATTTCGCAGAAAGGGACATAAGGCCTTACGAAGTTGAGTTAACAAGGTGTACCACTCTCTGTTTGTATGTTCGACACTGCTCCACCAAGTCAACAATAACCTCCTGCCTAAGACCCTGAAAACAGGCAAAATACATTAGGTCAAGCAGGAGCACATTCTTTATAACACGACAATCAATAGTCTTTTTGAACCGAAACAAACCCATATTCAGACATTAGCAGCATGTTCAGAAGGGCAAATCTAATTACTAAAAATTGAATACTCAACAGAAATCACGGCATGGTTGTTTGGGACTTAGGAAGCTATTAAGACCGGATGATTTACGATACCAACTTTATTGTGAAACTGAGGAAGTTCAGAACTTACTTCTTTATTACTAGGGTCTAATGCATTTAGCATTTCTGAGAGAACATCCATAATACCCCGTGCATTCTGAATTTCGGTCAGACTGCCAAAGAAAGATCAATTAAACAAAATAGTCCATAACTGCAAACAGCAATCTGTACCAAAGCATAATTTCCATCATCACAATAATATCAGCATCAGTACATACAATATGAAGCAGTTGGACGTTCCATTAAAAATAAATGTTTTAGTTTGGAACCATGGAAATTCAGAGTTTAACATCTTCTAAGTCAAAAATACCCCTTGACACTTAAAAAACCACTGATCAATGATCAATACCTGCAGTTTTTATATTTAATCATAATCATATAAAGTGAGAAATGAAAGGGAACAATAAGAGATTACAGACAATAAAGGAAAAACAGAAATTGTTCATGCACGGATTCCTCCTTAAGCTATATTTTGCATATTTATCTACTTACCATTATTTCCTCAAAAACATTATAACTTTGTTTGATTTAATCAGGGATAATACAACAACTGTTTTTCTTTCTTTTTTTTTTTTTAATGAAAAAAAAAGTAACAATCATAATACAATGCAGAGCAGATCAGAAAAAGGCATATGGCTTATCTGATATCTGAACAAAGAAATTCTTTAACAGGAATAGACATGTAATGAATTTAATATTTATTATTACAATACTTAGTGTCACTAGAAGAATATTTGCAAAATAATGTCACAGACCATCTTGATAAGTACCAAGTCAACCTTTTGATGACAAGAAAGGTAATTAGAAACATACGTTAATGTTGGGAACTCGGACTCTGCAGAGGAACCAGCTGTGTCCTGCCGAGTATCAGAGTCACGTATGTTTGGAGGGTATGATGCTAATGGCTGTGTTTGTGGAGGTGTGAACACCGGTGCAGATTGCTCAGATCTCTGGGGAAATACTGCCCCAGCACGCTGAAATAAACAAATCCTTTATAAGTTAAAGGAAACACACTTAAATTTTAAAAGGTTATGTCAATATCCAAGTATAAAAGCTCATATTCTAGATCCATATATGAGGAATCAGATAAACATCCTATTGAAAGGAAAAAATGATACATCTTGCTCTTATAAACTGCTTTCCTTATTACTTAGTTAAAAAAAATAAATAAAACAACAAATTTAACTGAACAACATTGTGGTAAACATACCAGCAGTTCCTGGTATGCAGCATAATACTGCGGATATCTTGATCGGGGACCTCCAAAGGCTTCTTGCCATGTATCTACAAGAATCAGTATCTTCTCTTTGACATGAAAATCAGGCTACAATTGGCATGAGAAATAAAATCAAATATTGTACAAGAAGAGGCCTAACATAAGAAAACAATGAAAACGTTCAAAATTTATGATACCTTCTTCTTTGCTATTTTCACCATCTCATGAAGCACATCTTTCTCTGCAACATGCATGTGAACAATGTCTCCGCAGTTCTTTATGATTGTCTCCAGTAACTAAAATACAGCAGAATAGTACAAGAACAAATGAGTTGCCACAGATATAGAGTCAAACGTGTCAATTATATCCAGACTAGACATAATACTTTCTAGCTGAAAAAAACACCATTAGAATAGGTATGTGGCTTCTACAATTCTACCCCATATCATCAATCATAAAATTCAATTTGAAAATTAAAGACATAACGGTAAACTTCTGATGAATCCCATTGTAAAAACTATGACAAAGTAACATGATAACATCACAAAAAATTTCAATTCTCTGCTAATCAAATAGTAAGCAATGATTTTTATGATAATGAGAGTAAACAACATCATACTGGATCCTGTTATGTAATCAAAAGAGTCTCCAAAGGCATAAATTAATGTTAGCAAAAAACCTAGCACAAAATGTGCAAGTTACAAGGAATCCATTGATGTAGAATATAAGGAGTAAATTCCATTTGTTGCTCCTACTGTACTATTGTAGAAGAGTAGTGCTCACATTAGCACATCAGTATTGTTCATCGAGAGGAACTGTAGCACTGTTATTTAACATCTTATTCACGTCTTCTGAATCATGTAACCAATCTCATCTGGTTGGAAACGGACTGTTGACTTCTTATTATTATATTTCCTCTTGCATTGGATCCTTTTATATGGTTTATAAAATAAATTTTCATCAAATATGTTTTTGAGTTGAACTTTCCTTTACCTTCACTAAATTTCTCATCATATTTTTTACCAAACAATTGAAGCACTTGTCAATGTAACTTTACTAATAAAAAAAGAAAGGTATCTTAAAGAAGTTCATAAAATTACAATGAAAATCAAGATTATTAACCGAATAAACATTCAAAGAAGTAAAGTGAATAGATGTTTATGAAGTCAAAATGGAATGTGAAAAAGTAATTGAAGAAAAGATGGCCCAAAAAAGGAAGAAGAAGCAAAAAACAAACAAAAGAAAAAATCAGCTTGAACAATGTTAACATCTGAGTTTATTTTTTATTTTTGTTTTAAAAAGGATGAATTAAAGTGCTAAAGTGCTTACAGTTAGAGCAAGTAGCTGGACTTTTGAGTTTTTACTTCCAATCCGCTTCTTTATACCTTTAACAATATCCTTTGCTTGCCTGACAAATCATAACCAACCCAAGTTTTCAATATATGAAAGTTAAACAAAGGGCAAACTTAAAATTACACACCAAATATCCATATCAATCATACTCCACTTATATCACTAAAAAGAAAATCAAGTTCAAAAATCAAAACTGTAAGAACTCATTACCAATTAATATGGATACATTTGGTAATTGAGACAGGACAGAAATACAGAGATGTAGGGAGACCCAAATTTGTTTTGGAGGACAAAACTAGCCTAATTTTCTACCTTATCAGTCTCAGTCTTGGTGTCTATATTTCTGTCTTAAGACACTTATCAAGCACAGCCTAAGATAGAGACTCACATGCAATGTCTTCATACGAAGTTAATATTGAAAACCATTAGACAATAATTTAATCAAACATGTCAAATTATCTAACTGTTCTCACTATCAACTTCACATGAAGACAAACTACATGTGAGTTTTCACCAAAGCCTAATAAAGAAGATCAAGATAATCCGATAGCACATTTTCACCCATCAACAATACAAAAGAATCACTCGGACTAAACCTCAAACTGGTTTCAACAGAAGGTCAAAATTCTAAAGTCACAGCAAATCAGTCACAGACATTGCAAAAATGGATATTTATCACGAAGCTTGTGGAAAACAACCAGCAAACTAGACATGACACATCAAATGCACATCACCAGAGAAACACACTACATCCACAGCCCACTGTAGTAGCCATCTACTATCACTAAAAATTGCCAGTCCAGTGTACAAAACTACCATCTAGTACAGTCTGAGAAGCGTAGTTTTATGCAGCCTTGAATTGGAGACATAAGTCCATCTAGGTTAACCCTACTTCTGCACTAAGGTTCAAAATCTAAGCCATCCACCGTAACTGATTATTCAAATTCAAAATGTTCAGCCAAAAAATCCCCTAACAAAAAACTAAGAGCACTCAACCCTCAAACTTTGAAGCACGCATTAGTTAGTTCATAAACCAAATCAATAGTTCAGAAACTTTGCAGTTCATTCCAATTAAACTGACAACTCGATCGGAATTCCGTCATAGCATCAAAACCAAAAGATCAAATTCAACTTTAAGTTTTTTGTTAGCAATTCTTCCAAACAATTCTTCCAAAGAAAATTAATAAATAAATAAACAATCAATCAAACAAAGAGAAGTAACGAGAAGACTGGAAGCACAAAACGCTGCGTTTTGGATGGAATAGGAGAAAGGGAAGTAAGCGTACCCAGGGTCACGATTGAGCATGTCACAGATCTCGATGTTCATGGCCCAATCGGGTCCGATGAGCATGTCGCTCGTGGCGCGTTCCACCATAGAATTCACCATCTCCGGTTACCGACGAGTCTGAAGTAATAGAAAGAAGAAAACAAAAGGAAGATCGGCGATTCTCCGACGAAGCTTAAAAACGGAGCTTCCGGCGCGATCGGAGAAAGATTCCGGCTATATAAAGTATAAACGACTTGGTCTTATCTGCTTCTCGTTTCGTCTTAGTTAGTTCCGTGAATCTTTCTCACGAACGAAAGATTGCTAGATTAGCGTTGGCGAATCCGTTGAGGAAAGGTAAGAGGGGTAGAATTGGAAGCATGAAGGGAAAAACAAAGTAGTGAGCTTATGAGAAGTTGCCACGTGTATTCTGTGGGTTTAATTCGCACCGTGATGCCGTTGCTGCTACCGACCACCCCTATTGATGTTGCATCACCCAAGCCAGCCAAGCAAACTCACCCTTTCGGCCAAGTTAGACCAAAATTAAAAGAGTTGGTCTATAGAGATTGGTACTAAAATTTAGTCTTTATTTTTAAAATTTTAGTATTTTAGTACTTCTAAAAGTGAAAACTAGAATGTTCATGGGAGAGGTAAAATTGGGTTTGTTCTGATCCAGACCCGACTCTAAGTATACATCGGTTCTATTTTTTAGACCCTAATTTGGCACTAGATTTGATGAAATCTAAACATTTTCAAGTCACAATTATACCGAATTCAAACCAGATGAAAACCGGATCTTTAGAGCTTTAACAATAATTTATAAAGAAACTTGTTACCGAAAAGTTAATATTCATATTTAAACTTGAATTTGTCCATAAATTCTAATTTGATACTTCTTTGATCTATTTCCTAATTCAACAAGTGTGATTAAAAATAAAACAATAAGCTTATAATTCATATAACATAATATTAAAATTAATTTAGAGTACACATGAGTCGGGTGAAGACGAGTTTGCCTTGACCCGGACCGACCTGACCCGAAATAATGACCATGTCTATTTTTGAGACCCTTACCCGGCTTTAAACTCATTGAAATCACACTAAATTAATCCCAAAAATATTCGAGGGCGGATCGGGGCATGTGCACCCTTAGTGAGAACACAGAAGATTGAAATTTTTAAAGATGGAGACTAAAATTTTAATAACATTTTATATTTAAAATACTCTCATTTTAATTAATTAATTTCAACTTTATTTTTTATGCAAATTAAATTAGAACTTCATTCTTATTTCAGTCTTTATCTTCTACTTTACATCAAATATAATATTAAGACTTATTTCAATCTTTGTCTCTCAAACTCTCTCTCACTTCCAAATGCTACCTTAATAATTTTAAGTTAAATTTCAATTTAATTCTTGAAATGTGACTAGATATTCAATTTAATTCCTACAATTTTATTAGTCCAATTAGAAGTCTCAAATTAACAATAGTAAATCTCAGTTGTTCCTACAATGATATTCGTTACTGGAACGCGGAGATGAAATTTAAATATTCAATCTGGCCTTGTGATTGAAATAAAATACTAAACAAAATCTCAAATGTCCTAAATTAATAATTTATCATTATCTTCGCAAGAATAATTGGGAGCAAGAGTCAAAATTTTGGGAGCTCTATTAGGTCATATATTTTGAGTCTCGAATTTCATTTCTGTGTCAGGAGAATATGCTAGATAAGCTCTAATGACGGAATTTATCCTAGGAACAACCGAAATCTATTGTTGCTATAATTTGAAATTTTAAGTGGAACCAATGAAATTGTAGAGATTTAAATTAAGTATACAGGGAGGACCTATTATTTTATCTCAGGTTCTTTTTATCTTATGAAGTATAAACGACAATATTTAGTAAGCAAAATAAATTAGCCAAAAACAATAAAAATTTATCTTATTTAATATTTATTAATTATTATAATAATTAATAAATATTAAATAAAATAAATTTTAGTTGTTTTTATTTTTATTTTTCTAGCATTACGGTCTTATAAATTTTTATTAACATCATCATCATGCCATTCATGGCATCAATGTTATTATTATTTAGGAAAGTTAAAATATTGAATTTATTTCAATGATTATCTAGTTCTATATTTTCGCTCAGTTTGGTAAACAACTTACTTAAGTTACTTTTGAAGAAATAACTTAAATAATAAATGTTTATATTAAAAGTAGTTTTTTTTTTGTGACTATATTAAAAGTAGTTTATAAATAAGTTATTTTGTGTTTGGTTTTTTACTTCTAAAAGTACTTATTTTAAAAGAAAAGTGGTAAAAAGCATAGGATTCGGTGGTCCAGAACCTTTGGACCACTTAGTGGTCCAAGTAGAAAACATGTTTTTGGAGTTTTTTTTATTAATTATTACATAGTCTTTGAACTAATTTTAATTACAAATTAACTCCATATATTTTATTTAATTATAAAAATAATTTTTTATTTTATAAATTATTATTTTATCAATTATCTATTATATTTATTAACAACCAAATACAAAAATAACAACCAATTATATCCTCCATTCATCCTAATAATTCCAATTGATTAAAAAATTAACTTTGATCTCGTTACGTTCGTCCATGGCTTCCAAATCGTGTTTCCTTGAAATTCAATCGATTAATAATTCCAATTGATTAAAAAATTAACTTTGATCTCGTTACGTTCGTCCATGACTTCCAAATCGTGTTTCTTTGAAATTCAATCGATTGGTTTGAAAAACCAATCGATTGAATGATAACTCAATCGATTGGTTTACACTATATCACAAAACAATCGATTGAAAGTTGTAAGGTAGAATGGTAAAAATCTTAAACCAATCGATTGTTTATACTTTCCAATCGAATGAATGCCTCAAAACAATCGATTGTTGTTGTTACTCAATCGATTGAATTCACGAAAATAACATGGATTTATCAAAAACAATCGATTGGTAATGTAATCCAATCAATTGGAAGGTGATGAAGTTGAATGTTTTGCCAATTTCAATCTGATTGGTAATGGTACCCATCTACTCAATCAATTGTTTTTTATTATACCAATAAGCTATTTAACCAACTTGGTTAAACTTGGTTACCAAAATAATTTCGTCATGTAGTATCACGGATTTAATTAATACTAGTAGAAATACATTTTCTTCGTCCAAACTAGACCAAACTATAGGATCAATGAATAAAGTTAAGTGATAAAAATTGTTCTTATGTTAATACATTGATATTGGTGCAAGAAGATAATAAGATCCTGATCATGGTGATTGAAAAAAAAAATTGGATTAATGAGGATTTGTACAACCTATTTGTAATTTATGAAAGTAGAATAGAATAAATTGTGCAAAATCCTACAGAATTCTGAAAAATGAGAACATTACCAATTGATTGAGTAGATGGATATTTCATTACCAATCGATTGAAATTGGCAAAACATTCAACTTCATCACCTTCCAATCGATTGGATTACATTACCAATCGATTGAATTTGGCTAAAACTTCAATGTCATCACTTTCCAATCGATTGTATTTGGCAAATCCATGTTGTTTTCGTGAATTCAATCAATTGAGTAACAACAACAATTATTCTTACTCAGACCTAAAAAGCTTAAATCCAAAAGTACACAACTCAACAATGAACCAAGTTCATTTACACTCGACTTGGCCCAATAGACTGGGAGGTCACTCTCACTCAATTAGATACTAACTTGGATCCCTTGACCCAACTTGGGAGGTAAGTTATCAATTTCCCAATTCCCACGACTCTAAATTCCATACATGCAAGGAAGATAACTTCACAAAAGATGGGAGATACCGACTATGATTTCCAAAAACATTTTTGGACTACTTAGTGGTCCAAGTAGAAAACATGTTTTTGGAGTTTTTTATCAATTATTACGTAGTCCTTGAACTAATTTTAATTACAAATTAACTCCATATATTTTATTTAATCACTTAACTTAAATCATTGATCCTGTAGTTTGGTCTAGTTTGGACGAAGGAAATGTATTTCTACTAGTATTAATTAAATCCGTGATACTACATGACGAAATTATTTTGGTAACCAAGTTTAACCAAGTTGGTTCAATAGCTTATTGGTATAATAAAAAACAACTGATTGAGTAGATGGGTACTATTACCAATCGATTGAAATTGGCAAAACATTCAACTTCATCACCTTCCAATCGATTGGATTACATTACCAATCGATTGAATTTGGCTAAAACTTCAATGTCATCACTTTCCAATCGATTGTATTTGGCAAATCCATGTTGTTTTCGTGAATTCAATCAATTGAGTAACAAACAATCGATTGTTTTGAGGCATTCATTCGATTGGAAAGTATAAACAATCGATTGGTTTAAGCTTTTTACCATTCTACCTTACAACTTTCAATCGATTGTTTTGTGATATAGTGTAAACCAATCGATTGAGTTATCATTCAATCGATTGTTTTGAAAAACCAATCGATTGAATTTCAAGGAAACACGATTTGGAAGCCATGGACGAACGTAACGAGATCAAAGTTAATTTTTTGATCAATTGGAATTATTAGGATGAATGGAAGATATAATTGGTTATTATTTTTGTATTTGATTGTTAATAAATATAATAGATAATTGATAAAATAATAATTTATAAAATAAAAAACTATTTTTATAATTAAATAAAATATATGAGGTTGATTTGTAATTAAAATTAGTTCAAGGACTATGTAGCAATTGATAAAAAAACTCCAAAAACATGTTTTCTACTTGGACCACTAAGTGGTCCAAAGGTTTCTGGACCACCGAATCCTGAGCCCAACTACTCTATAAAAAAGTCTAGGAACCAGCAACTTTTTCAAATTCTGGCCAACATGTAACCAGCAAAGAAAAGTAAGTTATTGGATGAAATTTCACACTAATCTTACACCATTAAAATCATCATTGATGACTATTTAATGGCTACAAATCACAAAAAATGTTAGCCCCTAACACTCCTCCTATTCTATAAACATTATGCTCCGTGTACACCAATTTCAACCACTACATACAAATATGTATACAAATACAAAAATTCAAAAATTAAAAACCAAATCCAATCTCACTCAACACTACCCTACTCTCCCCAATTTCAGTTACACCACGATTCTCTCTGTTACAGGCGCGATTTCTTCCTCTAGGCGTGATTCTCAGCTGCGCTGCAATTCCCAGGCACGTTCTTCAAAAGCTCATCTCCAACTTGTTCAATTCAGATGTGCTTACTCCTCCAACTTACATAGTATGCATTGTTGAAGAATCTGCAGAAACAGCAGAGCACTTAATTAAAACATTACTTGGTGTCATTTTCAACCTACTAGATGAGTTATATTGAGTTATCAACAGTCAATAATATTCTCTTCATTTCCATTTAATCATTTATATGTTAATTATGTTACTTGGACCAATGTCAATTGATCAATGACGCACCAAAAAGCAACCGTGACAGCTTTCAAACTCACTTACGCATCATCCATAAACTTCGCTGCAACCATAATGCTTGTTATCAAAAGCCGATGCACGTTTGAAGTCAATTTGACCTGTGTGTGCTGAAGAAATCTATCAACATATATGTGTGCAACAACAAAGCAAGAGGGGCTGCATCCTGCGTACTTGAAAATATATTTTTAAACACTCAAAGTAGGTGCTCTTAAACCATGAAAAACAGTAACAACACCTTTCACATGCTTTGCTTCAATTTGTGTTTCATTCCTCTGAACCGATCTCTTAAGAAGTGAAGAAAGATGTGATAAAACCCTCGAAAATCCTACTCCTTTGAGTCCCAACGAAAGGTATATATCTGAGCTGACATCCTCATTTCCAGCGCCACAATCTCCATATCTAATCTGCAACGAAACAAATAATCATTAAAGGGTAATCCTATTAACATGCATTTTTTCCAATTCTTGGAACAAATCAACAACCTCAACAAAACAACAAATTATTAGAACTTAGAACAAATGTGGCTAAAGGATAACAATATATATTGGGCTGAGTTTGTGAAATGTTAAAAATAGTTATGCTCGGCATCCGGTTTATAATATCGGCAAAGTGATGAAATTCAGAAATCCCAAGTTCTCTCAACATCTTCTCCATTCATGAACCCTAACCCTCAATTTCAAAATATGAAATAAATCATATTATAGCTATTAGCAACCTCCCATTCTGCCATTTTCAGTCACCATACTTCAAACTTCACATAGTCTCAATCATGCCATGAGAACTTTCATAGTTTGGTTAGATCTAAGCAAACCCCATTGATTGGAAATCTAGCATTAGCAACATAAGAGCATAGATACCCCTAGATCTCCGGAATCTTGTTTCAATCTACAACCACAACTACGACTACAACAACAACAAATCCAATCTAATTCAACGAATTTTCCTATCACACAATACAAGCTCTCCACAATAATTAACAACAAAAGAGGATATAGCTCTCAAAATTTGCTTAGCTGGGAAGGAACCAGCCTCAGATCTTACAAAGTTAACTTCTTTTACTTCCACATAACAACCTCAGAAACTAAACTAAACTACACCAAAGATATCCATCACAACCCTATAATAAAGATAGAAACTTTGAGCTATGTTCTTAATTCCCCCATCAAAACTCATTATAGGAATTGTCAACACTCAAAAAAACTCAAGAAGAAATCAAGAAACTCCCAAACTGGCAGTAATAATCTATTTCTCTAGTTCACAATAAGTTTCACTTTTTTTTTTTTGGTGAACAAGTTTCACTTTATTTTATTGTGTTAAAATCTTGCTTTCAAAAACGAAATACATATTACATATTCTAATTTATTATTTATTATTATTAAGAATGAAATTCATCGAAGAGAACCTTCAGAAGCTTGAGAATGATGAACACATGCCAATCGGGTCTGAAGTAGTTTTTCCTTTGCCGCAATATCCGACAGCAGGGCTCCCACCAAGTGAAGCCCGACCTCAAGGATCCGAACGCGCCACTCACGGCGATGAGAATTCGATGCAAGTCGACTTGGCACGACACACAGAGGAGTTCCAGCGGAGGGCATAGCAACAGCATGACGGGCGGTTGAGCTCCACGGACCAGCGGCACGATAAGAGAGCTACACGTTCACAAAGCTATGTGTCCACGTTCACAGAGACGGATCCTAATTTTGCGGAACAAATCCTAATTATTAAAAATCCTATATTTAGAAAAGTTGTTCAAGTTAACTGATGGTATAGTTGGCCCTTATACTTACCATCCATTCGTATTTTGTGGTCTAAGGTGGTCTAAGGAGAGAGAATGATCAAACCCAAAATATGTGGTGTGGCTTTAGAATTAGAGTATATGCTTGAGAAGTGGCAATATGTGCAATTTCCTCAATTTGATCATGCTTTGGCCTAATCATAATGTTTATCTTCTTTCACAATTTTATTATCTCTAACGCTAACAAAATTAAAGATATACATTGCATTAATACATTATACAGACATAGCTTACATCGAGCCAACTAATTCCATGGTAACAGCAGGAAGCATTCTTTGTTTGGTGTAACTTAAACTCTTCAATGGTGTTGTCTTTCTCAGAACATTCACCACCTTTGTCCTCCATTCATGTCATTCATAATCACAATATCCATTTTTTCACTTATCACCAAGGAGGATTGAGTTCTAGCCTTGGAGGTATTCTTACCTTCAATTCAAGCTTCACAAGAGTTCTAGTTCGAAAGCAAACACCACATCCATCATCTCGGAGGCCTCTCCAGTGCAGTCCAACCGAATTTACCTTTCCTAAAATCTGCAAGGACCCGAAATGCCGCTTGTGGAACATTTCCATTAAATACTTGGAGTGCAAGCTTCTCTACAAATCTGCAGTGTCATAAAAATATGTTATAAATGAAACCAAAACTATATATATTCTGAAGAGACATGCCTGTTCAACACGTTTTACCGCATAAATGATAAATCGATGCAATAAAAACAGATTTAGAAAAATGAGGGACATACGTTTTGCCGCATTGACTATCTACATCAATCTTATATCGCTTGCGAAGAGCATCTCCACCTGCATTGAGCAAAGGCTAAGAATCATAAGTTTGAAGAAGGGAAAAGGGGAATCAAGATGTTGTCACAAAGAAGCCCATCCATTTTCAAAGATCCAGAAATTGTTATCTTGTGCTTAGTAAATAAATAACCAAACAATTAATTGGAACGGGGTCGTATGTACCTACTGCCGGAAGCTTTGTAAGCATCTGCACAAGAATTGCAGCAACATCAGTGACATCATAGGACCTCTCTCCAATATCATCACATATGGCGAGTTTTATAGCAGCTGATTGGTCACTGATTCGCATTGGAAGTATCCCAGGAGAATCCAACAGTTCAAGATCTTTTCCAAAACGAACCCACCTTTTGCATTCAGAAAGAAATAGATAAGTTTATGTATAATTAACTTCACTGCCGTTGAGATATCTACTATCATTTCTTTTTTGAGCTAAAACTTCAAATTTAGACAGAACAAATTAGTTGTATTATACTATTATTGTGGGTAATCTTGTTTTTGAAACTATTAGGACTTGAACAGAACATACTGCCATTTTCCTCTAGGTGTGTTTTATTTTAGTCACTGGAGGAGACTAGTTCTTATATTACTGGAAAGCTAGAATAAATTAAGTCGCAGTCGTGTTTTAAACCCTAAACCATAAATCCCCCAGCTGTTGAACACTGATAAAAGTTCAGACTTAAGTACTCAACATTAGAAGCCATTAGTTTCAACTTAAACAGAATACAAGTTCATGAACAATTAAGAAACTGTTCCAATTTTCAGAACACTTTCAACCTCTTGGTAACAAATAAAATGAATAAGTTACCTCAATTCTCTTGTAACTCCTGGTCTGGGGGCTGCAGGGCACATTCTTCGCTTTAGTAAACGGTTTATCAACGATGACTTTCCAACATTAGGGTATCCAACTATTCCAGCTCGAACCTTTACACAGTGACATGAATAATTCACATCAACTTAGTTATATTTATTTGAAACAAGTACTAAAGAGTGAGAACTAGTGTAAAACTTAAAAGAAAAATAAACTTATTTTTTAAAATGAAAAACACAAGAAATAGCCTAAAGATTATACACAGCAATCAAATAGATTATTTTGGTTATGCAATTTACTGATCCAAACTTACACTCAAACAATCTGTTTCACTATATTTATATCATTTAGGAGTTATAAGAATGCTGCAACAGAAAGAGGTACAAAATTACTACCCATACGGTTTAAATTATGTTTTCCTTGTATAGATATTGGATAAGGAAAGGAATTCTTTTGAGCAATAATGGAAATTCTTTTGCCAAATAATTATTAAAGGAATGACACAACTAAAATTGACACTTAATTGCTACATAACCCACCGGACGAGGAAGCAGTCCTTTGGCTCTGCGTTTAATATTTACATCGGCTGCTAATTCCTTTGCTAACCGGCCTAGCTTCATTGTACCCTTTGCAATACATACAACACAGAATTAAGTATGTGGCATGTGAAACTTCCTAACAAGACATCTAAAGAGCTAGAAAGAAATTAATTTATATACCATTCCAAGTTGCCCGTTGGAGAAGACCACCTTTGTGCCTTGCTTAGCAAAATAAGCTGCCCAAGAATTACGGTCGGCAGTTGATATCATGTCTTCTCTATTCAGAACCAAAATTCTCCTTCTATTACCAAGCCATAGATCCATCTATACAAGTAGAGCAATTGCGAGGTCAAGAGTTTACATGTGTTATCTTTATCACAGTGCCAAATGACTAGATTTTCCATTGGTTGTAGGAGTGTCACCAATATTCTATGCCCCCATTAAGAAGCACAAAGAATCCATGGAAAATGGCTGGCACCTTATGACAAAACAACTTTTCAGATAAAGAGGCCACAATCGACAACAAAAATAATTAAAAAAAAAAAAGAGCAGCCTGATGCTCAAGCATCCCACATTGTGCAGGATATGGGCAAGGTCTACACCCAACCGGTGTTAATCTAGACGACCAAACATGATATATACATCCATGACTGATTTTGCAGTTTGGACCAGTACTAATCTAGATGGGCATAACATGATATATACAACAGTGACTTATTTCGTTTGAACAAATAACCTTGAAGTTACTTGGAGATAACTCAAGCATTGCTCCAAACTGGTCTATTGATCAACAATATAGAATCCCCCAACCAAAACAAACAAACTAACTTGCCTGTGGATGAGTTGTGGACATTGGAATTCTGCCATCTCGCACCTCAATGACAACATCCATCAACCTAAGCTGCTCCTTGAGTTCTTTCTCTGCTTTTGCAATATGACCAGGAAACCACTGCCCAATTAACCCTCCACATAGAATTAGCTACAGCAACTAAGTTTATACATAGGGCAACATGAATTCAAAACAATAATACCTGCACAGGACGCAATGCCTTTGTCCAGTAATAAAGATCATTGTCAAGATCACTCCAATAATCTTTATCTCCTTGGAAGCCATCAAATACATTATTGCTATTCACATTGACATTGCCATATCCATCATGGCCTTTCGCACCAACAATCTTTAAAAAACAAGATTACCCACGAATAATAGTATTATACAACTAATTTGTTCTGTCTAAATTTGAAGTTTTAGCTCAAAAAAGAAACCCTAAATTTGACTAATTTGATTAAATTTTCATCTAACAGCTTTCGGTTATCAACTTAACGTGAAGTTGACTGTACTTGAGTTTCTGCCTTTATCATTTATGTGATAAAACGTGTTGAACAAGTGTGTCTCTTCAGAATATACATAGTTTTGGTTTCATTTAGAACATGCTTTTATGACACTGCAGAATTGTAGAGAAGCTTGCACTAGTGTTTAATGGAAATGTTCAACAAGCGACATTCCAGGTCTTGGCAGATTTTAGGAAAGGTAAATTCGGTTGGACTGCACTGGAGAAGCCTATGAGATGATGGATATTGTGGGGTCCGCTTTTGAAATCAGAACTCTTGTGAAGCTTGAAGTGAAGGTAAGAATACCTCCAGGGCTAGAACTCAATCCTCCTTGGTGATAAGTAGGGGTGGCAACGGGTCCCCATATCCGTCCTACCGTCCCTGACCCCACGACTAGTAACGAGGACCCCGTATCCGCTGAGGATTGGGGTCTCACGGATATCCGCGAATTTTTTAGAAAAAATCTAAAAAATAATAAAATTAAAACAGAAATCACATAAATCACAGAGATATAAAATCACAGAACAGAAATTAAAACAGAATATAAAATCAATTCCAAACCATAAAATAACAAAATCCAAACACGAATAAATCACAGGAATATAAAATCACATAAATCATAGAAATGACAACAATGCTATAATAATTAACGTAAATGAAAATCACAGAAATCATAGCCACTTACCAGAAGAACGACTCTCCTCCGGAGATGACTCTCCTCTGGATGGCGACGAAGATGATACTCCTCTGACGCGACGAATACGGCGACGGTTCTTCTTCTCCCGCGACGAAGACAGCGACGGTTCTGCCTCTCACGCGACGGCGACGGCGCTGCCTTTCGCACGACGACGACGTTCTCCGAGGTTTCTCAGGCGCCGCGACGACTGCTGCAGCGCCGGTGACTTTGAGAGTGAGAAGGGGAAGCAGTGAGAAGAGGGAGAGCGCCGGTGAGAGGAGAGGGGGAGTGAATCTCCTGTGAGGCACTGATAGGGTTGGTGGAATGGTGGTTGGCTGCGAAGAGGGGGTGTGTGGAAACTGGAAACAATAGGGTTGGATATAATGAATTCAAAAAGTGTCTAAATATAGCATAGTTATCAGAACCGAACCGGTAATCAACCCGGTCATGATTAACCCGATCATAATTAAAAAATATATAAAATTATATAAATAAAATTAAAATAATGTTTTAAAACTTAAAATACAAGTCTTTACAAATATTAATTAACATAATAAACTAATCTCTAGTACAAAATACTGTCTCAATTTAAATGAACAAAAGCGATAAAAAGATAACACATTTTTAAAAGACAAGTCTTTGCTGATGATGCTTGTTCTTAAGATAGTGGTGTTTCTGATGGTGTTTGAGATGAAGACATTTTTAAAATTCTAGCAAAAGAAACAAAAAATTTTCAGCAATAAAAGATTTAGCAAAGTGAATTTTTAATCAACGCAGCACCAACCACCAAAGTTCACTAATGACAATCAACAACAAATTCAACTATTCAACTCTGTTATCCAGCAACAAAATTCAATCCAATGAAGTTATCCAGCAACAAAAAAAATTGCTCAGCTTTAGCTATAATTATAAAAAATCAAATACAGGATCAACAACCACCAGATTCAACAGCAATTCTAATTAAAATTTCCTCAAGTTCAACAACAATTATAATTTATCAAGTATTTAACTCTGTTATCCAGCAACAAAATTCAATCCAGTGATGTTATTCAGCAACAAAAAAAATTTGCTCAGGTTAAGCAACAATTGTAAAAAATCAAATACAACAGCAATAAGCACCAGATTCAACAGCAATTCTAATTAAAATTTGCTCCAGTTCAACAATAATTTCTAATTTATTCAAGTAATCAACTCTGTTATCCAGCAACAAAATTTAATCCAATGGTTATCCAGCAACAAAATTCAATTTAATGGTTATCCAGCAACAAAAAATTTGCTCCGGCAACAATTGTAAAAAATCAAATACAACAGCAACAACCACCAGATTCAACAACAATTCTAATTAAAATTTGCTCAGGTTCAACAACAATTCTAATTTATTCAAAATTGACACTGAACCAGTGAAAGAACAGGGTCGAAAATTCGAAGGGAGCTCACCCAGTTGACTGGTTCCGAGACTGCGATGAAACAAGAAGACAACGACCACCACCACCCACCGATGGAGAAGATGCTGCTTGACTGGTTCCGTTTGCTTCTGCCGCCGACGAAGCGAACGCGGGGCACGAGACCGCGACGACGAGCTTATGAGTGCGAGACCGAGAGAGTGACGAGGTGACGCTGTGAGAGACTGAGAGTGACAACTGACGAGGTGAGGGGAGAGACGAGAGAGTGACGCGACGAAGGTGAGGCCCTCTGGAGTGTCGAGAGAGAAGAGAGATGAGGCTGGGGTTGGGGGGGTTTCCATTCAGATTACTAGATTAGGTTTGATTAAAGGGGAGGCACTTGAACGACGCCGTTTTTCAGGCAAAACAAAATTAAAAAAAGCAAAAACACAACCCGGCCGGATTGCATTAACCGGCCGAATCAAACCGGTTTTTACCGGTTCTCATACTTGTCCAGTTCAATAAGTGACCCAACTTAGCCAAATAATCGGGTGATCGAATTTTCGGTCGAACCGACCATATCGAGTAGAATTTGATAACTATAAAATATACTGCTTAAAATATAAAACTATTTTTCTTTTTATGTAGAGAAATTAATTTCTTATTAATTTCTTATATGT
>NC_029790.2:128222492-128242256 GCF_000816755.2 Arachis ipaensis
AATATGTAGGTATTTTGGCTAAAAGTATATTATGAAATTAAGAGTATGTAAGGATTTTTAAAGTTCTTTTATAATCAACATATAGTCTATATTGTTGAAGAGATACAAGACATATCTTTTTTGTTCTTTTATAATTTACATTTTCCAAAAAGAAATATCCGAAGATTTAAAACATTTACGCTAGATCTATGATTCACATAGAAGATGGTCTGTCTTATATTTACATTTAAAACGTTTATAATAGCAAATTCAATGAAATAGTCTTTCTTATATGATTCACACATCCCACGTGTACTTATCAATTATACTGAACAACATAATGGCAATAAGTTTTCTCTGTTTTTAGACCTTCCAACCTAACAAATTGCGCATAATTGTTAGTAGTTGTTCGTAATTATCTTAAGCTTTTCCTATCTTTCTTCTAAGTAGGAGTTTATGCGCCCTCAAAATTGTTGAAGCAAGCCGGATCACAATGTTTATCCAGAATCATCCCCAACTTCTACTTAACCATTTTGGAATCACGGCTAAGCTTCTAATTTGGGATTTCAATTAAGAGTTAGCACCGCCAGAATATGCCCAAGCTCTTCCACTTATTTTGATTGAGGATAAGAAAAATTTAGGACACAGTAAAGAGTAAATAGATTTTTTCTTTTTTATAAATAACCATCTTGAAGCTCTCAAGGTCCTCATGCAAAACATATATTAGGCATTGATGTAACATCTGAAATAATATTGTTATGAAAGAAGGACACCCTGCATACGCTGATACACAGAAGCATAAGAATAAAGCAGCTTATTTAATTATATATGCTGCTAACATTCCAAGATTTTAGATCTTACATATTTGTGACTCTTTGACACGAGAGAAGGTATACCCTGTTCATACCTGAAGAAATTAAGAGGATCAACCTTGGTCTTCACATGTGCCAACCTACTGAAGTTGTTCTTGAAATACTTCTCACCCCAAACGCTAGCTTACTTATAGCTTGAGTAGCCATTAATGTTATTGACCCCAATGCAAGGTCTCTATAGTTGACATATGCAGCTCTAGGAGACTTTGAAACAAAAGGTTCCATATAGCTATATAGCCTTCTAAGTCAAATGATGTTCCTTTGTGCTGCTTCATCCCCTTCTTCCTGCCGAAAAACTAGGTAAAGAACTAAGCACTAGTTTCCAGATCTGTCTGAAAAGGGAAGTTCAGACTCAGAAATCTCATCCATTCTGCCCCCAAAAGGAAACAATTGCATAAATACACCTTTGCCCTCATCCTTCTAATGACTATTTGTTACCCAGATCGAACATTTTAGTCCCAACAAAAATTAATACACATATCAATCCCCAATGTTTTATTCCGACAGACAAATCAGTCCCCAATCTATTTTCCGGCAGAATAATTATCCAGATCAGTTCCCAAAGATTTTAAAAATGAACATTTTAGTCCAAAAAAAACTAATGTACAAATCAATCCCCAACATTTCTCTCTGTTAGATATAATAGTCCTCCGTCCAAAAATAAAATAAAATAAAATAATTATTATTATTAATTGAACAATAATATTATACTATATTTTTTGGACAAAAATAATAATAAATTTATTCATTAAATTTTTATATAAAAGAAAAAGACTTGCATATTTTTTTCTAATTTATTAGAAAAAATCTCTCTTCAGAAAGAGAGAGAGAAAACGACGGGGTCATTTTTTTTGTTCCTAAGCGTATTTTTTTGTGCAAATCAAAACAAAAGGAGTAAACACTCAATCTGGTCCTTGTCCATTTTTACAAAGGATAAAGCGATCCCTGTCCAAAAAAAATGGACACTTCGACCCTCAACCTTTTTATTTTGGGACGATATGATCCCTCTGTTTAAAAAATTATTTAAATAATAACAAAAATTGATTTTGTGAGGTTTTATTTGTATTTTGTGAGTGAATGGGGGTGGTACCTGCAAAGACACTCCGATGCCTAAGTCAGCAAAGGGTTAGCAGGTCTAGAGAGTATTGGAACTTAGAGATACTTGAGGGGTGTCAGTGTATTTATAGTGGTGAGCCAATAACCACCGTTGGAGTAGTGCCACTTTTCTAGGGTGTTAACCGTCCCTTTATCTTAGGGAAGTTAAGATATTGCTTCGTGAAATGGTTAGAGAGATTTTAGGGGCAGTTACTCATTCAAATGAGTGTCTATCTGTCAGTTAATCCTCGTTCCCGACTTCTTTAGAGCAAGTCGTGACTAGTTCCGACTTCGTGGCGACTAATCTGGCGAAAGATGAGGCCAACCCTTTGGGTTGGGCCTTTTTATTTGGATCCTGGGCCTTATTCGTTGGGCCAGGGTATGAACAATAATAATAATAATAATAATTTTATTTTATTTTTGGATGGAGGACTGTTATTTCTAACAGAGAGAAACGTTGGAGATTGATTTGTACATTAATTTTTTTTTGGGACTAAAATGTCTATTTTTAAAATCTTTGGAGACTGATCTGAGTAATTACTTTGCCCGAAAAAAAATTGGGGACTGATTTGTCTGCCGGAGTAAAACCTTGGGGATTGATCTGTGTATTAATTTTTCTTAGGGACTAAAATGTCCAATTTTAAAATTCTTGGAACTGATTTGGGTAATTATTCTAAATTTTATTTGTTGCATGTACATAAAAAGTTGAAATATAATTTAAGTAAAAAAGATTTCATATTATATATCAATAGTGACATGTATTAATTGGGTCATTAAATAAATCACGTGTATTTAAATTATATTTTAAATTTTTAAATAGTGGATAGTTAAAAAAGCGGTAACCATATTAATAGTGGGCAGTTTAATAGTTTTAAAGTCTATCATTTAAAATGTACTAAAATTGATCAAACATATCTATTTTAATCTCTTCTATCAATTTTTTATGTACTAACCATTTTATATACTAATTGCATGCCAAAAATTTGCATTATTGATATTATTAATATTTTTTATTATTTTTATTTTTTTTTAAAATAATACATATGTAAACGATATAAGAGAGAAGTATTTATTTTGATAAATATTTTTTAAATTATTTATTTTGGTAATTATTACATTTATTTAATTTATAAAAATAAAAAATCCAAGGAGGTTAGCATTTTTAATGAAAAAAAGAATGGAGAATTAACTAATATAAGCTCAAATACAAGGAAAAAAATTTATTTATTTAACGTTTAATTTTATAAAAAATTCAATGTAGATCTTTAAAAATTTTCTTATAAAGAGTATTTTATATACAATATTTTTGGAACCTAAATCTGGGTTTGCCTCTAAGTATTACCATCAAAATCCTAATGAAAGAACCAAATAACCTAACAATCTCTATACTATAATATTTACTATTTAGTATTTACCCAATTCTTATTTATCTTTTTATCCTTAATTTCATTAAAATACTTCAATTACTCGTCCTTTTTAAACCCTAAAACTAACAGCTAAGTCAATAAGTATTGATTCCCTCTTGTTCCACAAAAGAAATAGCAATAACCGTGCAAGCCCTTTCCTGAATTCACCGAACTCTCTTCTGTCTCCGGAAACTTGGATCCCAATTTCACTCTCACCAGCTTCTGTCGCGATCTCAGCTTCAGACTCAAAATCGATGACAGCGATGCTCGAAAGGTTCAGAGCCTACATGATGGAGAAGAAAATAAAACTTATTGGTGGCATCGTTGAAGCACCAAATGTTGAGAATATGATCTTTCCTGAGATGATTCCTCCTAGCAATGTCGCACCAAGAAGAACTCGCTAGATTATAAGTTGATGCAGAGGTCATATTCCACTTCTTCAGAACCTGATCATGGCACACTTCACCTGATGGTTCTATGAGCCCTACTTGCATCCCAATCAAGCGCCCCTTCCCATCCCGAGCCTCAAGAATCCTCAGAATCTCCGCGTCTTTGTGTGCCAAGAACTTGCACTCCTCGTTTATCTGCTTCTCCGGCATTGCTAACCGGCTGTTATTAGGCTCTAAATCTGTCTTTGTTAACTTCCGCTGCATCACAAAAGTTACATCAAATCCTCCCAGTGAAGCGATAATCGCCTTGAAAATTTCCGGAAGCTCTGGAATATCAGTCTTTGTTGTTGATGTAGATGCCAATGTGGGTACTGTTGAAGGCGATGATGCAGCATTCTTCTTACTCGGCGTTTTCTTGCCTTTATTCTCTATCATGCGTGCCTTTCCAAGTGAGTGGTGCTGCTTCAACGCTTTGGAGAACCTCTTGAGTACCGCATGGTCCTCTTTGCCATAGAGACTCTGATTTGCCTTAATTGCTGCCCGGTTCACCTTGCAGTACTCCTGATCCTGCAGGGACACTAGGACATCAATTCTTGTAAGGCGGAATGGATTCGGAGCCATAGCTTCTATTGTTTTCAAATCCAGCTTCAACAACTCCTTCAACGTTTTCTTGCTTCTCATCTTGGCAACCATGATGACACTAGAAACACTTTCCAAAAACAGGCTAGACTTTCTTTCACAAGAATGTGAGACTCTTGAATCAGAATTTATAGGATGTGCTTTATTTATAGTTTAAGGCTTTAAGCTATGATAGAATTAAATACTTTCTGTTTTTAAAAAATCAATTACGGAAGATTTTGATTGATTTTAATCTGTGTAAGTTTAATTTAAGATATGATATGATAAGATTCTGTTTCAAAATAATTATTTGATATGATCTTAGTCTTTAATATCTCAATTGGCAGGTTTAACTGGACACAACACAAGTTTTCACTACTTCGTTTTTGTTCTTTCCAAATTGGTTTTCATTTAAGTTTAACTGGATAGTGATACACGCAGTTTTAACTTTTAATTGAATGTTAGATATGATTTGAATTTTGATTTGAAAAATTTTCTTCTGTAAGGTTTTAACTGATTTTTCAACCCAAGCATTTTTCGATCTCTTAACTGATTTTTTTTCCTCGTAAAAAAAAGAAACGGATTTTCTTTTATTTCCCTTTTTTTTATCTCTCGTCTTTTTGTTCTCTGGTCTTCTTGTTGAAAAAAAAAAAAAAAAACAAAGAAAACAAAGTTTTGGAGAAACAATTCCTCATTTTTTAATATCTTGACTTTGTTGATTTCCAATCTTTTTTACCGAGACTAGTATTTAAACAAAGTTTCTACTACACTTTTTTTTAGTGTTTCCTGTTAGTTGATGTGGGTATCTTTTCTATTCATGTGTTGTGCAGACCGGACTATTTGTATATGACATTTTCTGCAGTGAGTGCTTTTGAGTTCTGAGAATTTGTACTGATTCTTTGAAGAACAAATGTCACAAGCTAGTTGAACAATAATGACAAAATACTACTTTAATTTTATGATATCTCTCTCCTTTCATTTTGTTTCTTTAACAAACATGAGCAGTGGTATTCATTCTGCAGCAATTGGTGTCCTTTGTTTTGTCATGTCAAGAATGAAATTTGTTCCCTCCAATTTCCCTCTCAACCTTTCAAACTTAAAGCAGTGTGGTAAGGTAAGGCAATTCAATTTCTAGATGTAAGCCTTTATTGGCATAATTGAGTCATTTTATCAGTTTATCAGTTTATCCAATTCAATCTCTCATTAGAAGTATAGATAAATGTAAAGCACTTGTTTAAGAGCGATTGAAAATATTACATGGATGGATATTAGTCTGCACTCACTGCAACATATTGGTTGCTACTTTTGGCAAATCATGTTCTTTGGGTTATACAAATCATGTGTTATTACATCAATGGTTCTACTCATATTAAACCGGCAGATTCTCAAACAAGCAGAGTCCTATAAATAAATCTTTGGGTTAAGTGCTACTTGGCTTTTAATGCTTACTTTGATCTGAAATTTTGATTAGTCCAGATATTGATTATTCTTCCCCTCATGACAGAGAGAGGTTTTCTGCATAGTCCATGAGAAATTTGGTGCCTCTTTAAGTAACTAAGTAACCAAGTCCTTCAATTTGGCCTTTCATTCTCTCCTCACTTCTTGCTCCAATCAGGTACACTTCTTTGTTTTCATTTACTACCCCCTAATAGCACCTTTCTATTTGTAAAATTGATCACTAATCTTCCACGAGGATTTAGGTTAATATGATGCTGGTACCCTTGTATTTTACCCTTACTTTTTTCATGCTGCAGGATCCTAAATACTATATGCTAAAGGAAGACGTTAGTCCTTGTATATTTGGTCCAGTAGAGAAGCAGAGATGGTCTTATGCTTGTGCAAAGCAGATGACCGATAGGCTAATATATGGTAAAGAATCTACTTTTTCTCTTTTTAATGGACCCTCAAACTGGGAAGAAAGTCTGCTATGTCCAATTTCCTCAGAGATTTGATGGTATTGATACACATGATCGGTATGCTAACAGGAACACAGTTTTCTTTGAATCAGAATTTATAGGATGTGCTTTATTTAGAGTTTAAGCTATGATAGAATTAAATACTTTCTGTTTTTAAAAATCAATTACAGAAGATTTTGATTCATTTTAATCTGTGTAAGTTTAATTTAAGATATGATATGATAAGATACTGTTTCAAAATAATTCTCTGATATGATCCTAGTCTTTAATATCTCAATTGACAGGTTTAACTGGACACAACACAAGTTTTTACTCGACTTCGTTTTTGTTATTTCCAAATTCGTTTTTGTTCAAGTTTAACTGGACAGTGGATACACATAGTTTTAATTGAATGTTAGATATAATTTTAATTTTGATTTGAAACTAAATTTCTTCGGATTATCTTTTATTTCCCTTTTTTTTCCTCTCTTGTCTTTTTGTTGTTTCTAAGTTGGTTTTCACTCAAGTTTGACTGGATACTCATAGTAGTTTGAAGTTTGAAATAAAACTTAAAATTTAAATTTAAATTTTATATTTTATTTAAATTTAAATAAAGATAATTCTGTATTTATATTTATATTTTAAAGTAAAGAAAGAAAGATAATATGTAATTTTGGAGAACATTTTTCAGAAAAAATAAAAATAATAATAATAATAGAAGAAGTGAGAGTTACTTAGAAGAAAAATAAAAACAATGGGTTCGATTCGGACGATGATGATGACAAATTGACAATGTTATACTTTTCATCGGTTTTCATGTTAGTTTCGGGAGAGAGAATTTTCATGAAGCTGGAAGGGTCAAGATTCAATGATACGAGGGTTATGCTTATGAGCAGAATTTAGTTACCAATAATTGTAGTTATATCATTTACGAATAACATTTTTTATACATTTTAAATATAATAGATTATCTTAAACCTATTTTGCAACTAAAATATCCAAATATAAATTAATTGTCATATAATTAATTATTTTAAGAATGCAATTATAGAAATAAGACCCCTAAATTTAAATAAGTCAAAGTATTCCCTTTAGATAACAAATGTCATAAGTCAAATTAGTTTTTTGAAATTCTTAGAGACTAACTTGACGCGTGCACATATACAGCAGATTCTTTTACAACAATACAACCTTTACAAAGCAATGAGAAATTAAGATACAAAGGTGAATAGGGGTTTCAAGATCTCCATTATTTGTCACATTATTCTGTTTCATGAAGCTGCACATAAGGGAAAAAAAAATGTACACAAGAAATACAATTATTAATATGGTACAGGTATACGAACTGTAGGGGGTGCTGACTCCATGTCTTCAACAATAAGATTGAAGAGAGCCTTCGTTATACGGCCTGCTTTCCCTGCAAGGAATACATAAACAAATTTTGGTTCAACGGGATTAGGGAGAGTCCAGAACCCAATCGATTGGGGCCGAGATTCAAGTTAACAGATTAATGTGATAAGTGATAACAAAAACGACTTGGATGCTTCATCTTAATCTGAAACTTTAAAGAAGTGAGTTTATGGGTGTTTCCATGTGATCACAACTCACTTGAAATTCCAACAAATAAATAAATATATAGATCATTTCATGAAGATGAAAGTATGACATTCAATCTGCTAATTATTACAAGAAATGCACAATGGGAACTATCAATATATAAAGTGTAATTAAGCTACATCAAATCTGTTAAATTATTATTAGGATATGGCATTTCAAAAACTAACCAAACATAAACCAAAATTGTCCTGCATAAAATGTTAAGCTCCATATAACTGAGAATATACACTTCTTGCAGTTAGTTACAATGTACAGGAAAAAAATTATAAGAATGAGAAAAAAAAAAGGATTCTTTGGCATGATCAAGCTATTTACACCACCAAATATGAGGGCAAGAAAATTTGAGTTTTTTCTTTATCCTAAGCAAGGAAGGAGCCCACATTTTCCTGAAACTATATCCTATACTTATTGTTTACATCAGTAGTTGTAGTTTCAACAAACCAGTAGTAACAAGAACAAGATACTACCATAGAAAGAATAGATGGCAATTTTTAAAGAAACACAATAACAAGCCATTGAAGGAACTCCCGCATAATCCACCTAAGTTCTTATGACAAATTGTCTCTGTTAAAATATATATATATATATAGTGATTCACAAGAAATTCATATCATTTTTGGAGGAAGTAATGAAAGAACTCACCATCTCCAATAACTTGCTCGTCCCACTGCACTACAGGGCAAACAAGAACGCCACTGCCAATAAGCATCATTTCAGCGGAACTCTTTCCTTCCTCAACAGTCACATGTTTCATCCTTATCCCACGAAGCTTACCCTTGCTCAACAACTTCTCGGCAAGCGTCAAAATTCTCTTAGCTGTGCAGCCACTAAGAATTTTATCAAAGTGGGGCATTATAAGCTCCTTCTCTTTAGTCACAAAAGCCACATTCATATTAGGCCCCTCAGCAACAAATCCCTCGTGATCAAGCCAAATGCCGGCAAAGGCACCAGCTTCTTCGGCTTCCATCTTCGACAGCACATTTGGGAGGTAATTTACGCTCTTAGTTGTTGCAAACTGTGGTGGTTTAATGGGTATTGATGAAGTAACAACTTTAACTCCCCTGGAACTAGTTGATGACAATGACAGATCCTGTATTACAATTGCATATAGAGAAGATTGGTGGCACCCTGCAGGGGATAGCTGAAAATCACCGGGTCCTGATGAGAGCCAGTATCTTAGTGATCCTTTTCGACATTTGGAAGCACTTACAGTTTGTATGAGGATTCTTCTTATGCTTTCGCGATCAAATGGAGGATCTATCTTAGACATGGATGCTGACCTCAAAAATCGATCAAGGTGTTGATCTAGCTCATACAGGTACCTGTCATGCACAAAATACATCACTTGGAAAGTGGAAACATCTTTTTGTAACTACTATATCCTTTTTTAGTTGATGGAGACATGCACAAGCGAGGAAGTGAATATCTTTCATTAGCCAAGAATTGTACACTGCTTGTCAACATACCACCCATGTGGTAGCAATGTGACTCACAACCCATCCAATGGTGGTTGGGTAGTATGTCGGCTTGGAATACAATGAAAGCTACATTCAAGGAAGAGTATCTGAAGAGATTCATCATATAACATCCACATGTAAAATTGGAGAAACCCAGCCTCTATTCTCAAATAGTACAAATGCAAACTCCAAAATGAAAGAGTGGCATTCATGAGTTGGAAATTACTGACCCATCCATTATTGCTGCAGTATCGAAGACACCATGGCCCCTGTGTACCATGTGGTCGTCCATAGGAATAACCATAACAGCAGGGTCTGTCGTTACCCCACCAAAAATGCTTGAATACATGGCAAGGTATTGTTGCTTGCCTTTTATTGTTTCTCTGAATGTTTTCAACCTTTCAATAGCCTTATACATGAAATAAATAAATAAATAAATATTTTCTGTTAGTTTTTATCAGTAATAGGAAAACTGAATATATCGTTCAAAAGAGAGGACCATCTTTGTATGTGTTTTTCTTCTAATCTAATGTGTCCATTAAACATTGATGAATAATTAGAATTAGGTCACAATAGAAGTTTATATTATAAGAAACTTCCAACACCTCTTCTTCCAGTTCCCAAATCTATTGTTAAAGAGTTACAACAAATTTTCACTTTTTTTTTTTTCCCTTTAGGTGTTTTGATTTAAACTATTGCTAAAGTGAATAATCCAATAAGAGAAATGCTAGGGGCAGCAATTTTGGTGTTTTGTAACCATTAATTGGCTATTAATTGGCCATTAATAGTATTTTTAATAGTGTGAGATTACATCTAATGGTGGGAGATCACTCACTTTTGTTTTGATGGTTAAGTGCTGGCCAAAAAACACAAAAGTTGCTGGCCCTAGACTTTTCCATCCAATAATTCACAAAGAAATGATTACAGGGAAATAGTTGAAGTCAAAAGAAAAAATGTTAGACCTCATTGCAAGATAAAAGTGGAACATCAAATACTTGAGAAGTAGCACCTGCAAAGTCAAGGCACTCACTCCTTTAGTTTTCCGGAATCAAATCATCAATAACCATTAACCGTATGTTTTCTTATTTGCAGAATCCAGAAAGCATCTGCAATTTAAACGAACAAATTTTGAGTAGTTAGTGACATACCAAACAAGCCTCCACCTCCGCCTCCGACTCCGACTCCGGAGTAGTTAGAATCCGTCAGAGAAGTTGTTATTGGGAAGAAACGGCGTTGGCGGTGTTCCACTTTCGAAAAGGAGAGAGTTCGCGGAGCGTAATGAAGAGTGGAATTGGAGAATAACGGAACGGGATTTTGTGGAAGGAATTGGAGCCGGAGAGAAGCCATGGCTCAGCGGTTTTCGTTTCGCTTTTCTGCTTTGAAGGTAACAAGCTGACTATGTCTCTGTATGATAGGTGTAGAGAATATAAAAGAATAATAATTTGTGAGTTCCATTAGAAAAAAGAAAAAGTATAATTATATGTTTGATTAGAGTGTGGATAATATAAGAAAGGTCAATGATGCCAAAAGGTCTCTCCCATTGGGTGGATCTACGTAATGAAGTTGAGTAATGGATTTGGACAACAAATAAAGAAAGATGACAAAACATGAGTCCACATCGCACCCTCAATTCAGGTCGCCGCATGCCCTATGCCTCAAGTTTCAACCACTTCAACCCACATCAAAATGTCCACCATTATTATTACTATTTAGTTTTAGATTTCGCTGTATATAATTACGATTCTTGTCAGATACACAGTTATTTATATTTGTAGACATAAAAAAATAAAATTCATCTTTATTATGTTTGTTTTTCTAAAATAAAAGTTGTGTATTCAGAATGAGTAAATGATACATTGAAATGTACACATACACACACACAAAATATATATATATATATAATAATGCATAACTCTTAAGAAGATCAAGAAGAGGTGATTAACAACTACAACTAACTCACACTAACAACTACTACCTAACTAACTTTGACTAAATTAATTAACTTCCTAATACCTCCTCAAACATGGATGAGTAATTAGATATCTTAAGTTTGTATTTAAATCTATCAAAGAGTTTATTAGACACGGATTTTGTCAATATATCTACTATCTAATCTTATGTAGATATATGAATAATATACAGATTTTTCTGATTCACTAACTCTCTTACAAAATATAAGTTCAGTTGTAAATATATCTACTATTTAATCTTATGTAGATATATGAATAATATAACCCAAAATAAGTCATGACTGCGCTCAAGAAAATAATCCTATAACAAGCCTAACATACTCAAATATAAGTTGATAAACAAGTTACAAATATTTTACAAGTTCTAAAATAAATAATTATATATTTTTAACAAAAAAAATTAAAATAACTAAAAATGATTGGATCCTGCCTGTGACATATGGAACATACACTTCTAGGAATTCGACAAAGAATAGGTACTCATTGCAGATCGTTACTCTTGAATAGAAAGTCTCACATAGTCAAATATTTGTTCCTGAAAAATATTTTAAAAAAACGCGGGGTGAGTTTTGCAACCCAGTGACTAGACAATACATATATAATCGATATGAGACCATATAAATATTATTATCAAAGTAATATTAATTAGAAAGTAATAGTTGATAATAATAGGTGAATCAATAAAGGAGTTCTCATACAGAAATCAAATCAAAAGTCCACACATGGGTGGCTCCACCTCTATGGGTAGCCCTTTCCTCTTGTGTGTCATAACAGAATAACAGATCTAACGTGTGGCCTACACGTTAGGCTAGCAACACCCCTGCTAACTGGAGTCTGAGTCAGATGCATCTAAGTTAACATCATAACCGCCGTTAACTACGGTTTTCTAATACGAGCCTCCCAAACCAATTCAAAATATATAGTTTCAAATACAATAAATCTTTAATCTCTCAAATATATAAGGTATCGAATCAAATCAATCATAATACTTTTTTTATCAAAAATCTTTTCAAATCATATTTTCTCAATCATAAAAACATATTTCATAATTTCAAAGTGAGTGCCAACAAATACTTTAATATTTCAAAAGTATATATTCGAATAAAATCAATATTTTAAAATAATATAAAACTTTATCAAACATATATATAGTCTCATGTAAATCTCTAAAGTATGAATTTCATAAAAAAAAAAATCATTCAGCTATAATAAATCCATTATTCTAATCAAATCAAAGTTCTTCAATAACAGTTTTATAAATATAATTAAAAACTCCTAATAGCATAAACCAAAAGCTTAACGGTTATAAATGTAAAGCCTACTCACAGCATGGTCCTAATGGACCGAAGAGACCAAACCCGGAGTGTCGAATTCAAGATAAGGAGAATTGAAGTAAAATAAAACGAATGAGCGCAGAATTTGGACCGGAGTAGCGACAAAATGGAGCTGGCGATAGTCCCGAAAATCTAAAACAGGCAAAACTAAAATCGAATTAAAACAAGGACAAGACAGATTAAATAGTGGCATAATAGGACATGAAAGCTAGAGCAGAATCAAGGAAAAAGGACTGGACCGTGATAATGACAGGAACAGTTCAGCTCCGGTGGCAACGACGACTTGGTTCAGGTACATCCGAACGGCGACAGGAACAACGCAGCATCGAACGGTCCCTCTTTGGCGTTTCTTGGCGGCAGAGGCGCGACGGCCATGGCAGCAACAGCAGTGGAGTTTCAACGGCGGCGGAACCTCCCTGCGACCACTTCTCTCTCCATGCGTGTTCTGTTTCTCTCCCGGTGACAGATCTAGCGGCGCGAAACGGAGGCACGAACGGTGGCGATGGTGGCTGGGATTGACGGCAACGACCCTTCCCGTGGCGGCTCTAGGTAGAACGGCGCGTCTTCCCTCTGTTTGCAAACCTCTATGGACGGCGACGATGAAGACCTTGACGGTGACGCCTCCTTCTCCTTGCGCGGCTCTCTCTCTCCCTCGATTCTGGCCTTCCTCGCGACGACACGATGGCGGCGACGGTGGCAGTGACGCCCACCGGCACCGCCTCCCTTCCTTCCTCTTCTCTTCCCTCTCCGGTTCTCCCCCTCTTCTCTTTTCCCTTTCTGTTCTTTTGTTCTGCTGTTGGAAGGGGTAAGGGCAGCTAGGGTTTTGGTGAGTGTGTGAGGGAGTGTGTTATGTCAAAATTAGGGCTAGAATTTTGGTTTGAAAAAAAAAGAGAAGGGTATTATAGGGATATTACATTCTACCCTCCTTAAAAAAAATTTCGCCCTCAAAAATTAATATAATCTGCAAGACTTTACTTGGTTTTATCACTTTACCAAACATGAGAAAGAATTATAAAGAGATGCAAAAGTTACAAGATAGGTTTTTCGTTAAAAATGATGCGGTTGACATTCACCGACTCACATTTCCTTGATAGCTCAGATGTACATAGCACTCTTCACTTCGTTCGTCAATCTCCTCAAAATACAATCTTACTTCATACTCTCCTTGGTTCTGTAGTATATATCCATCGAAGCAACCGGTCTTACATCATGTCTTAGAATTACAACTTTTCGAACTTCAGCATCGATAAGCTGTGTCCTAATGAATTAACGTATCGTTTACTATCCGAGAATCGCACGTAACACCGAAACAAGCACGGGTTTACTCAAAAGGATTCGAAACCTAGAAAGAGAAGAGTAAACATCACAGATGGTGTTCGCACGAATGTGGAAGGATGTTTAAGATTGCAATTAAACAATGATGTACAGAAACAATGAAGTGACCCAGAAAGAGAGTCAATTGAATCTTAACAAAAAATCTGAATCAAGAAATTTTGATAGAAACAATAAAATAAAAGATAGTGCATTAGGTCAAAACAAGTTTAAGTTGGATCAAAGAAGTACAAAGTTCACTAAAAGAAGGTAACCAAAGTCAATGGCAGTATTTTTTTGTTTTTTGTTTTTTTTTTTCAAAAAGATTTAAGTGGATGATTAGGGACACGATAAAGCAAGAAAAGAATCAAATCAATAACTTTTCCAAAGAAGATCTGAAATAAGAATTCGAGGAGAATACTAGAATATATGATGTATCACAGTAAAGCAAGTTCATATTTCATCAAGGAGTTACATAATTTACGTAAAGGGATGCAACGTCAACACCTATGTTGTCGAGAATCTATGGGATAGCCAAAAGCACGACGATAAGATCGAGATATGCATAAGATGTAGGACGTGAAACAAAATAATCAAATTTTCAATTTCAACAAGGATTAAAACAAGGAACTCTTGATATGAAATCTAGCGGAATGAATGATAAATAAAATCACGCGGCATGATTATAGCACATACTTCAACACAAACCATCCCAAGAAGAACACCTAACGTTTCCAAACTTAACGATTACTATAACTTAAATAAAAAAAAACCAAAAGAGTTTAGAAGAACTATTTTTTGCAGGTTATAATTTCTAGCTCTCCATATGCACCATGCTAAACAATCATACCACAAGATGTGACGACGCTAGATAGAATATAGATTTTTTTTTCAACAAAATTAGAAAGCGGACAAAACAAAACAAAGTCCAGCAAAACAATATCATCATAGCATAAGAGGCTTTAGGGCATAAGTAATTGTTGAAATCACCGAAAAAGCTTCACCATATTCCTTATTCTATAACCATTCCTCATCAACATCATCATCAATACTCTAAAAAGGCCAAAAATAATGAAAGTATTGCAAATAATTGAGAAAGTAAATTAGGAAAAGGACATAGATGTTGCATCCAAAATTAGAAACTAGCATATATAAAAAAAATGGTATCACTTGAAAATTTTTATTTCTAAACATCAATAACCATAACAAAACGAAATATTCAAACACAATTAATCAAAGCATACAGATAAAGGAAAGATTCAAAATAAGTAAATGCAACGTATGATAAAATCCAAAATAAATGAACCAATTAAAAAAAGGAAACTCATGAAAAGAAAGAAAAAAAAAGATAAATTTTACATCTTCAAGATCAAACTGTGATCAATCCATACCCATTATTCCCTAGGTTAACAAGCTATGATGGAACAACTCAAGATTAAACCCAAAGACTTAAAAAGAACTCACAGTACAAAAATTTATTCATCAATTTATTTAGAGTATAGACATCCCCAATTTTTCATACATTGCAAACAAGAAATTTTTCAATCTCCATCGCCCACAATTTCAATGCAAGGTGTCAAATACAGATGGATTGGCAATTTAAAATATTTTCGACATAATTCTATAATCATAAAAGAAAACCTATGTAACATATAGAAGTTTATGACTCAACATAATATTTATTGTACAAGCACATGATTCTCAAGTGAGCATTACCATACTAATCATATGAATTTAAAAAGAAAAATTCTTCTTTGATATCTTAAAAGCGAAATATCTAAAAGAAATAGCATCAACTAATCGAGAGCCATCACTATATCATAAAGCCAATGACATATAAGTTGAGCAATTAGAATTTAGTTCTTTCACTTTTTGTTCATGGAAGAATAATAACAAAAATAACAAAATAAATAATCGCATAAGTATGAAAGTCAAGTTTAAACCATAAACACTTTATGAATAAGATAAGATATGAAAACCTCCTAGCTCACTATTAACTTATTTTAGCAATTCTCAACCAAGATTCATCAAGTTACAACTACATCAATCACCAATTCAGCAACACTTACATATTATTAAACTACTTTACAGCAGCAACCAATAACCTCATGCATCCCTCAAAAGCAATTAACTCAGATTACTTATTTGTTATGTTAGTTACTGTAATAATCACTAATCAAGCAACATATATCAACAAAGAACTATCTAAATTAGTAACTAACTCTCATATGCAAGCTACAATTTAACACATATTCAAGATAATCAGCATATGCTTTATAATCATTAGAATATAACAAGGAAAAAAACTTGTATATAAACTTTGTTCAGCTTTGAGGATTTAGATATCTAGTCTTTTCCGTTGAAAATCAATAAAAATTCTTTTCAATATGCAAGATCTATAATCCTAATCTCACAAGGCACTACAAATCAAGAAAATTAATCTCTCTAAACTTTTGAGAATAAAAACTAGTTAAGAGCAAGAAAATTTTCAAAAAAACTAAGATCGAGAGAATTCTCAAGTTTTAGATCTTATCCAAGAGCAAAATTCATTATCTAATCACCAACAAAAAGCAAACGTTCATAATCTAGATATCACCTGAATAATCAGAAAAATAGTTTCAAAACAGAAAAGTCATATTTGACAACATAGTATCATAATAGAACCAAATCAGCAAATTAAAAAAAACTCAACCAAACTTCTAGATTGAAAAACATTTTCAATCCAGCCAATTAATCACCCAAATAATTCACCACACCTAAGTAGAGAAAATCATTAATCTAACAAACAACAATAACACTTCATTTATATGCTTATCGCATAATTCTTCTCCTTGAGCATTGAATAGCAATTTTCAAAATTATTGATTCAAAAAAAAGACAGAATCACAAACAAATCAAACCTCATAACTTCAAATATTATTAATATAAGAAGATCAACCTCCAATATCCAGAACAAAGCATCTCGATCAACAACTAAAAAAATTTATGCAATCCGTAAACTCAAATAGAGTTATATAAAGGAATTAGATAATGATGCACATCAAACACTAATCGAATCTTCTAAATAATGTATAAAACCTTATCATCAGGAATCGTACGGTACATGAAGACGAAGAAGATTAAAGCATGCATTTACAAAAGCGAGAAAGATTAGAACTGACTACGAAAGAAATTGCAAATCGGAGCCGAAACTGAACCCATTGAAAAAAACGCGTTCAAGAAATCTACCAAAGGATAACCGAATATTTGGTAGAAGAAAAAGGATAGGAGTAGCAAAAGCGGCAGAGGACGCATGATCACAATAATCAGAAGACAACAATGAGACAGAGGACAACGATGACATTCCTATAGGCCTCTGATAGTGCCACAACTTGTACAAATAGGCGCGCTTCTATTTATACAATTGTGATCCTACCATAGGACACTTGCTCCACATTACACAGATTAAACCTAAGCTCTGATATCACTTTGTCACGACCCAAAATGAGTCATGACCGACGCTCAGGAAAATAATCCTATAGCAAGCCTAACATACTCAAATATAAGTTGAATAAACAAGTTACAAATATTTTACAAGTTCTAAAATAAATAATTATATATTTTTAACAAAAAAAATTAAAATAACTACAAATGATTGGATCCTACCTGTGACATATGGAGCATACACTTCTAGAAATTCGACAAAGAATAGGTACTCATTGCAGACCGTTACTCTTGAATAGAAAGTCTCACATAGTCAAATATTTGTTCCTGAAAAATATTTTTAGAAAACGGGGTGAGTTTTGCAACCCAGTGACTAGACAATACATCTATAATCGACATGAGACCATATAAATATTATTATCAATGTAATATTAACTAGAAAGTAATAGTTGATAATAATAGGTGAATCAATAAGGGAGTTCTCATACAAAAATCAAATCAAAAGTCCACACATGGGCGGCTCCACCTCTATGGGTAGCCCTTTCCTCTTGTGTGTCCTAACAGAATAACAGATCTAATGTGTGGTCTACACATTAGGCTAGCAACACCCCTGCTAGCTGGAGTCTGAGTCAGATGCATCTAAGTTAACGTCATAACCGCCGTTAACTACGGTTTTCTAATACGAGCCTCCCAAACCAATTCAAAATATATAGTTTCAAATACAATAAATCTTTAATCTCTCAAATATATAAGGTATCGAATCAAATCAATCATAATACTTTTTTTTATCAAAAATCTTTTCAAATCATATTTTCTCAATCATAAAAACATATTTCATAATTTCAAAGTGAGTGCCAACAAATACTTTAATATTTCAAAAGTATATATTCGAATAAAATCAATATTTTAAAATAATATAAAACTTTATCAAACATATATATAGTCTCATGTAAATCTCTAAAGTATGAATTTCATAAAAAAAAAAATCATTCAGCTATAATAAATCCATTATTCTAATCAAATCAAAGTTCTTCAATAACAGTTTTATAAATATAATTAAAAACTCCTAATAGCATAAACCAAAAGCTTAACGGTTATAAATGTAAAGCCTACTCACAGTATGGTCCTAACGGACCGAAGAGACCAAACCCGGAGTGTCGAATCAAGATAAGGAGAATTGAAGTAAAATAAAACGAATGAGCGCAGAATTTGGACCGGAGTAGCGACAAAATGGAGCTGGCGATAGTCCCGAAAATCTAAAACAGGCAAAACTAAAATCGAATTAAAACAAGGACAAGACTGATTAAATAGTGGTATAATAGGACATGAAAGTTAGAGCAGAATCAAGGAAAAAGGACTGGACCGTGATAATGACAGGAACAGTTCAGCTCCGGTGGCAACGACGACTTGGTTCAGGTACATCCGAATGGCGACAGGAACAACGCAGCAGCGGACGGTCCCTCCTTGGTGTTTCTTGGCGGCAGAGGCGCGACGGCCATGGCAGCAGCAGCAGTGGAGTTCCAACGGCGGTGGAACCTCCCTGCGACCACTTCTCTCTCCACGCGCATTCTGTTTCTCTCCCGGTGACAGATCTAGCGGCGCGAAACGGAGGCACGAACGGCGGCGATGGTGGCTGGGCTTGACGGCAACGACCCTTCCCGTGGCGCCTCTAGGTAGAACGGCGCGTCTTCCCTCTGTTTGCAAACCTCCATGGACGGCGACGATGAAGACCTCGACGGTGACGCCTCCTTCTCCTTGTGCTCTCTCTCCCTCGGTTCTGGCCTTCCTCGCGACGACACGACGGCGGCGACGGTGGTAGTGACGCCCACCGGCGCCACCTCCCTTCCTTCCTCTTCTCTTCCCTCTCCGGTTCTCCCCCTCTTCTCTTTTCCTTTTTTGTTCTTTTGTTCTGCTGTTGGAAGGGGTAAGGGCGGCTAGGGTTTTGGTGAGTGTGTGAGGGAGTGTGTTATGTCAAAATTAGGGCTAGAATTTTGGTTTGGAAAAGAAAAAGAGAAGGGTATTATAGGGATATTACAAAAAATGATGGAGAAGAAGAAAAAGAAGAATAAAAATAAAGTATTTTGGTGAAGAAAGAGAAGAGTATTTTGGTCCGAATGACGGTTTTAAAACTAAATTAAACCTTAAGGATAATTTTGTGTGTAAAAAAATATTAAGGACGACAAAAATTTTCGACCTTTACCTTATAGACCAAAATCATACTTCACGTCACCTTAGTCTTGAGCAACACTTTTCTACTCAATACTGGAACCCTCCTCCAACTGGGATAAAATTTTTGTTATTTAGTGATGTTTCTAGAGTGGTTCATTCTCGTAATGTGTAATTTATGTGTAACTTAGACCTTTGTCCTTTGTTAAAAAAAAAAAAAAATCTGTACTTA
>NC_029790.2:128242523-128245741 GCF_000816755.2 Arachis ipaensis
GAAGTATTTGTGCTTTTGATTTTGTAGTTGATAATAATTAAGAAAAAAAAAAAAACTGAAAAAAGATGTATGTTTTAATTTTTATCTTTATAAATTGTATATGAAAAGAGAGAGAATGTATGCCGCCATTGCACAAATGCCATGTTTCTTTCTACCGTTGATCTTAAATCTAACGATGTTAGGATAATTTTTGTAACAATGAAATTGTTAATAATGATTTAATTTAATGGGTTACTTACGATTTCATTAAATTCAAAATAACATCTTATAATTTGATATTATACACCAAAAATACACCAAAATCATAATTTATCTGTATTACTCTAATTTTTTAAATATTAAAAAAATCTTTAATTGGTTCACATCACATTTTTTGGCATGTTAATTATTTGGTCAATACAAATATTAAATTATCAATAAATTTTACTAATTTATAAATATAAATTCTAAAAAATATAAATACAAATTATATTAACTCATGTGAACAAATTTTTAATAAGTATAAATATAAATTATGTATTTATATATAAATACCTATAAGTATTAGTGTAAATTATTGTTCACCTAAAATAATAATATTTGTCTTTTCCTAGACATTTTAAAATTTTTCCATGCATTTCTGGCGCTGCTACATTCAAACTCTGCACCAGAATTTTCATTGTAACTGCTACACAGTACACACATTTCCGCTGCTGAGTGGAAATTCAATTCAATGCATAAATCTTTCTGTCATTTTAGCTTGTTTGCCGCATTGGTGACATTAAAAAGAATCATAGGCAAAAAATGGCAACAGTTTTATTTCAATTACAAATAAAGTCTTATCACTGTATAAACGCCAATGCCAAAAAATACAAATATTATGTATATGTATTTTTATAAATATATTACTCAGCATTTGCAACCGGTGACCTTTAAGCCATTGGCGATGAATCTATCTACAACCCTTCAACAAATATGAAGAAGGGCTTGAGAAGTTCACAGGTGAGGATTTGCTGTTATCACCTTTGCTTGGTGTTGTTTCACATTCACTAAAGTCAAGTATGCGTCGTTCCATCTGAAAAACCAACAAAATTCAATTCGGCCATCATAAGCTAAAGGTAAATCAAGAAAATGCAAGAATTGGCCAAGTTAAGAAATAGAATTTGGCTTAAGAGACACACAAGCATGTCTAAATTTGATTTGAACCACACATCTTCATTGCAATTCAGGGCAATGTGTACCATAAAATGTGGATTACAATGAGAAGTGGGGAAGGAAAAAACAGTTTTACCAATGCATTTGAAGCTGCCTGAGAATGCTTAGCAGACTGTTTCTGCAGATGATTATCATCCTGACCACCTTCTTCGTCATTTAAAGATGCATTTTTAGGCAATGCTTCAGGAGTTTCATTTTCCAAAACTTCTTGAGCATTAGCATATGTAGCAGCAGTTTTTTCACTGATCTGTTTCATCAGACCGATGGCGTCATAGCTTCTATTGCCTGAGCTCATTAAGTACCCATAATCCTGTAGATGTTTGTCAATTGTTTTTCGCAAGGCAGAAGGTTTCAGTAGTTAATCTAGTTCAAGATCAAAGAGCAGTTAATCCAACATATCCTACATTACCTCAATTGAAATTTCAGTAGCAATCCTGGGGCTGCACAGAAATGTTGCGTTGATGAACCATGGAGATTTCCATGCAGAAGGTGATTTAATGCTTTTCATAAAAGGTGTGTCACCAAATCTTGCATCAAAAAGCAGGCAATCAGAAAAGGGGACAAACTGAGAAATGAGAATCCAAGTGCAATATTTAGAAAGAAATTCAACAGAGAGAAGCATTCTCCAAGGACAAAGAATAAACCAATAAGCCATTATTTACTGTCGTTGAAGGTTTTCAAAATAATTCAGCATCACTAACCATAAAATTGCTCAAAAACTAAAGAAGTGAACATGTAAAAAAAGCAAAAGACAAAATGACAACTAATTTAAGGATTACATGCTACTTGTTTCAAAACCACCATCATTTTTGGCTTGTTTCCCTGAAGTCGTCCCTACACAAGTGACATCAACTGAAAGCTTTTCATGCTCCTTTGCCCGGACACACTTGACCCTTGAGCATGGACTGCGCTGATTCGGAATTGCTTCCAACCTCCTATTGCTCAAGTTCTTGGGAGTTCGAGCACTTGAACCTAGAACTGTGTCTGATCCAGGAGAATTTGGTGCTATATCATTCATATTACGTTCAACCAAAATTCCAGAAGGCTGTTCAACCTAATAAGCAGAATAAAGAAGTAATTTATCAACTGAAAGAGAGAAGCACAGTTCAGATAAAAACACATTTTGCTTTCAGGTAAAGAACATACTACTTAGTACTTACATTATCATTATCATTATCATCATCATTATCAGTGTCAATATCAATCTTCTTCATCTTTGAATCAACTTGATGCTTAAGGCTATCCTGAGAGCTATTTTTGACAGTCCCATTTTCTCTGTTCTTTTCATCCGAAATGGCAGAATTATTTTTCTCTTCTACTTGTTTATCTTTAACAGTTTGACCACAATTTTCTTTATCATCATCAACAGACACAGCAATGCTCCATTTTTGTAATGAAGTCGGAGAAATCATATCTGCCTCCCGATTCTCATTGTCATCAAACATAAAGTCCAAGCTGGAAAAGCTTTTTATCAAGCTGGATGGCATGTCTGTCACAAGTTTCTTGTCAGTTCTTTTATCTGAAAGTGGTGATAACAAATCTCGGTGTCGTTTACTTAATATGGATGGTGTACCAGTAAAAGTTTTGGCTGCACTTTTAAACAAGGCATCTAGATTATCACCACCAGAGGGTGAGTCCCACAACCTGAAAGGAGTTAGACAGGTTACAGGAGACATCAGAAGCTGGCGGATACCAAGGGGACTAAATTCTTGCTGCATATCAGGCTCAGATTGTGCAAGATCACAGCTTAGAAAAGGAATATCCAAGCTTGGAAAACAGGGCGGTTGGTAGCATAAAGTTCCTGTATCTTCCTTTTTTGAATGCTCATTCAACTTCCCATATTTTGCATAACAAGTTACCTTAGAATTTGATCCATAACCAAAACTATTTACAGGGACCAATTTTGAAGAATCCTTCGGAGTTTCTGGTTGCTCTTGCTTTACTTCACTATCTATATTGTCAACACAAGGAGAACTGGATGTGCCATTAGAAGAAATGACATTATCAGGTCCACCAGAGACAAT
>NC_029790.2:128246179-128250885 GCF_000816755.2 Arachis ipaensis
GCAGCATAAACGAATCTAGAAACACTAGCAGAAAATACTGGTGGGAAAGATTGAGAAGATGAACTTCCTTTAAAGTTGTTAGAACACTTTGGACAAGTAAGCTGTGAAGTCGAAGATGATTCACGAGGAGAAGGTATCTGTATATGACATGATTGACATAGAAACATATTGCATCCAGAAAAATCAACCATGTCCATGTCTTTAATATAAACTCTGGGAGAAAAGCATCCATCACTAACTGCCTCCGAAAATAGGAATCTGCAACATTCATCCTCAGATATTGACATGTTATTTGGCTTAGCAGGATCCATAGATGCAGGTCTCATCAAAGTTGAAATACCTAACCCCTCAGTCTGAAAGGGAACATTTACCATGTTACACATTTCACTATTATCCACACAATTAAACTGGTAATCCCCAGTTAGGGCATTTCCAGATTTGTGTGAGCATATCTGCTCAGCAAATTGAGAACAGCAAGCATCTTGGCAAGCAACTTCTGGGATGCAGATATCCACATCATCAAGAGATATGTAGTAATGCTGTGGACACGATGCTTGACTCAGATTATGATCCTTTCCTAGAATAGATTCTTCCTCTGGCTTATACACCTCTCGAGTTTGTAGATCAACATTACTAGTCAATCCAGCAGAATCAGCTGATTCTTGGCTACACTCTGAAACATCCTCTCTATCAGTCCTCTTAGGACCATTACCATCTCCAACGGAGTGCATCTCTGAAGTTAAAACCATCTGTTGATCAGGATTTCCAGCAAGTGGTGCAGATTGAAACTGAGCAAGCAACCCTGATGCCAAGTAAGAATCCAATTTCTTTTTGACAGAACTGTGCCAATGGTTCTTAATAGAATTATCTGTCCTGTTTCCACAGAAGCAAAAGTATAACACAAAAATAAGAAGATTAAGAATCAACTAACTATTGCTCATTAAAAAACCAGAATTTATTCCCTAATAATTGCTGCAGCGATCCTGTAAGAGAAAAAGTTTGACTTATTGTAAAGTTTACTTTATTTTTATGTCTCTTCCTCATACCAGAACCTACAAGTACTACTTTGGGTATCCAAATCCCTCACTCAGTTTCAACCTGCTTAATAACAATAGGGGGGGAAATAGATGTTTACCTCCCAGGCAAGAACTTCGTTAATTCAGCCCATTTGTTTCCATAAATTTGATGAGCACGGATTAAGGTCAACTCCTCTTCCTGTGTCCATGCTTCCTTGTTTATACCAGGATTAAGATGATTATGCCACCTAATAAATTTTTAGCAGTTCAATATAATCATACATGAGGCTATATCCACTAAATAATCTGAATAGAAAACTTACTTTTTTTTGCCCATGAACAGTAGAAAGATAGTACAATGATATTAGAAGAACAAGTAGATTCCAACAGCCATACCTTTCTCGACATTGCTTACCAATGCGTCCTGGTAAATGATGAGCAATAGTAGACCATTTTTTAGGTCCATATTTATTCACCAATTCAATAATTACTTCATCTTCCTGTTTGCATTTGAATTAATCAGGTATTTTCATATTTGAAATTAGTAAGAATTAAGACCAACACAAACAAGAAATTAGAACTCGAGATCACCTCCTTAGACCATGGGCCCTTGACAAGTTCAGGATTTAAGACTTTCTGCCACCTATGTAGGCATTGTACATCAGTTCTATCCTTGAAACACTCCGCTAGAAACAGACATACATGGCAATTAGACAAGTGAGAGGACAATCTAAGAAGGTTATGAATAATTTCATAAAGTATAAGAACAAATTGACAACGTTACAATACCTATTTTTTTCCAATTCTTTCCTTTGAAATGCTGAACAGCCTTCCGCAAGATCTCATCCTGATGACGAGGGGAATAAATGTTAATAAACAAGACAGAACTTCATAACATGGAAGTTAACACATTTTTACTCATAATTGCAACCAAACTTAAGACTTTATAATCTATTCAAATAAAATTTGTTAAATCCAGAATTCTGAAGCCTAAATATACTTCATGATACTAACACATTAGATGAAAATGGGTCACGGTAGAATATATTTTTTATGATAAAAACTCATAGAAGGGTAAAAAATAAAAAATCAAATAAAATGTGTTAAAGTTGCATGATTTAGAGTGCAAACATAACATTCCCAATCACTATATAGAAAAAAATAAGTCATACCATCCATTAGCACTGACAAAAACAAAGTTACCAAATTTAAGAAACGGTAAACATGTTCAAGTATGCAAAGTTTCACCTGTTCAGGTGTCCAATTCCCTTTTGTAGAACGCCTTGTTGGACCAGTAGTCCTCCTGTAATTCAAAATAAATGTTGGATAAGTTCCATATTCAGAGTGATGCTGAAGCCACAATCAAATAAAAAAAGGAAAAAGAATAAAAGTTATTGAATTACCCATGCAATGCTCTAATCTTCTGAGCACCATCAATCTGTTCCTTCGATGGAGAAACAGGGATTTTCCGGTCACCATTCATTGTTTCATGGCACAAAGAATGCGGCGATTCCTGCTCGATCACAAATCATTCTACTCCCCCCTTAAAGGAGCAGCAGCACTCAACTCCTTTACAAACACAAACATAGAAACAGGTAAAGAACAAAAAATCAATGAAATCGTCATCGACAAACAATTCAACCAAAGAAAATGAATATGCGAATCCCCAATCATCTGAATCACAACACAAAAACTTCAACACTTGCCTTCACAGTTACTTTCACTATTGATGTAAATCCAATTGCTCTAAAATTACGAATCCACAGTGCAATGGGTACTTCACTTTGATGATTTAATCTAAACAAAAAGATATCAAATCAAAACCAAAATATGAAAACAAAAAGAACACGAACGAAATCAAGTTCGAATTGAAGATACCAGAAGACAAAGGGATCCAATTGCAGAGCCAGATGAGAAACGCAGAAACGAGAAGTACGAAGATTGCAGTGAAAGTGCAAGGATCGCAACACGAAAGGAAACGGTTCAGATTAGAGAGAGAAAAATAGAACGTTGGAAAATACTTTGTATTCAAACAAGGAAATCAAACTGAAGGGGCGGACTCGAGTGAATGAGTTTCGAACTGTATATGCGTTTTAAATCTGCAAGTCTGTAACGTGCTCGTGGCTTTGGACGGTCCTGATTTTGACACGTCAGAAAATGTTATGCTTATGTGTGCTTTTTCAAATATTTAACGGCCAATTTTATTTCATATATTCATATTGACTATTGAGATGTCATTTTATCTAATTTGTTTAAAATCCTGAAATTTTATTTTTTATTATAATTTTTTTTTGTAGTACTCCTGTTAAGTGTTCAAGGTTTTTTTAATTAAAAAAAGGAAGGTTTTAATGTCTATATTAATATATAAAAGTTTGAGTAATTATCTAAATTAGTCCCCAAAAAATTTAAAAGTAGACATTTTAGTCTCTAAGAAAAATTAATACACAAATCAATTCCTAAGGTTTTACTCCGGTAGATAAATCAGTCCCTAGTTTATTTTTCGGTCAAGTAATTACCCAGTCTCCAAGGATTTTAAAAACGGACATTTTAGTGTAAAAAAAAATTAATACACAAATCAATCTCCAACATTTTCCTTTGTCACACATAATAGTCTCTCTTCCATTTTCGATGTAACTCACTAACGGAGAATACAAATTTGACACACTTTTTTTTATGTTAACATGATTTTTGCACACATTATAAATCACATAAAAATAACATGTATGTGCCAAATGGATGTGAATGTTAAGTTAGTCTAATTATCTTTAGAGATTGATCTGGGTAATTACTATGCCAAAAAATAAATTAGAAACTGATTTGTCTGCCAGAGTAAAATTTTAGGGATTGATTTGTGTATTATTTTTTTTAGAGACTAAAATATCTACTTTTAAAATCCTTAAAGACTGATTTAGGTACTCTAAAAATTTTATACAACAATCCAATCACATATCAACATATAAACTAAATAATACTTTTCAAAGTCAATATTTGAAAAATTATATAGGTAACTGAATTTCGTTAGACAATAATATTAAAAAATATATATTATTATTGTATTAAAACTAAACTCATTTACTTATATTTTACTATCATAGGATTTGACTTTGTTTTAAATGCAGGTAGAAGCACTTTAACATCATTTGAAATATTAGCCAGTTTGGTTTATATGCTTTTTATTTCTATTTGTGAAAATAATAATTTTTTTTACAAAATTCTTAAAATAAAAATCTTAAAAATAAAAAAAAAAACTAAATACACCTATAATTATATATTTATATATAACCTAAAACTATTAACAAGAAAGTTTGGCGGCTATTTTCAGACTAAGTTTAACATTCTTTAATAATGTTATTGTCGTCTTTTTTTATTCATCTTTAACATCGTCGTCTTCTTCTTTTGTTAAATTTATCTTATTTTTTTCTTTTTCATTATCATCATCGTTGTTATTATTGTTTTCTTTGTCTTCTTCTTCTCTTATATATGTTTAGAGAACTATAACACAAACATTTTAATTCAAAATATAAAAATTTTTAAAAAATTACATATCCAAAACATTAACACTCATAAATTTATGGTATGTGTATTAATTTGTGTGTTATATATAAAATTTTTTATGTTACATCAATCAATTTTTGAATTATCCAACAAAAATTTTTATACTAAAAAAACATTAAAAAAAATGATAATACA
>NC_029790.2:128250904-128253007 GCF_000816755.2 Arachis ipaensis
TCGCACGATGTTATATAATTGCATACACGAATTAAAATTACTTTACACTTTTAATATATAAAAATTAAGTTCTTTTCGTAATGTCACTAATCGCAAACATATAATACCTATGACTATAAGAAATAGTTGATATATACAATTACTTGGAGATCGATAATCTCTAAAAACATACAAAATCCAAATATATATGTTGCTAAAATGTTCTACCTATATCAGGTGACCCTTTTAAGAGAATATAGACTATACAATTCTTTTCATTAAAAGAAAATTAAAGGAATATAACCGATACAACAAGAGCTAGAACATAAAGAACATTAATTAGAAATTTATAATCTAATTCAAATTCATAGTCCCCTATTACTCCATGACTTGGAAAAATAGCATAAAAGCCTTGACACAAATCTCAAGTAGTAAAATTTTAATAACCTTGGGTTTTGTGTATTGGGAGCTTTTGGATGATGTAATTGTAAGTAAGTATCAGAAAATAATCTTCTTCCATTGAAAATTATATACCATACTTGCAGAGATTATCAAATCCCATATATTCATGACTTTTGATCTTTTCAATCATAGCTAAGATGCCGACTCCACCTATTAAGAAAAATAATCAACGAAAAATGCTTCAAACTTTTTGGTCATGCATGCAAGCATGTATATCTAATAATAATTTAAATCATTTTAAAATGTGAAGATAACAAAATCAAATTATTAAGAGAAAATTGCAGGGACTATATATTAAATTATTACCTAGTGTAACTGCACTAATAAATATTGTAGATGCTAATATAAAGATGATGAGAGAGGCTCTTCCAAATATGTCAATAAGCCTTCTCACAATATGTTGTCCTACAACGGCTGCAATTGTAGCAACCAAAGTGAAGTATAAAGCTGCCACAAAAATCCAAAAATGCAAAGCTAGGTTAACAGGCAGTTATGATTTGTATCATAGATGTGCATAATTTGGCCACAATGTAGTGATATTAGTTTTTCAACCAATCAATATCCAAAGTTTAATATTGGATATTTTAATTCTATAAAATTTAAAAATACATATATATTTATTTTTGTTAGATAATATAATTATTTTTCAATTTGATTCATTTAATTAAAATGACTTTTTTTTTTAATTTTTAGGATTTGTTTTGAGAATTTTTAAATTTTTTAAAGATTGTTTTATACTTCACTCTTAAAATTAAATTAGAAGAGGAGTGTATTTTAAAAATATTTTGTATATTTTAGAATTCAAAAAATTAAAGTGTCTGCTTTTATAGACAAAAATACTATTTGTATATTAATATAAACTACTAAAATCAGTCACTAATGTATTTGTATATGTGTGGTTTAATTTATTTTTAATTTAAATTTGTATTTTAATATGTAATTTTTACTGGTGGCTGATTTTAGTGACTGATTTTAATAGGATTTGGATCCTCTAAATTTTAAAATTTACTTTAGAGTGTAAAGTGTAATCTCTCACCATTTATTTTATAAGTGGAATAAGAGAAAATATGAGAGAAAAATTATTCAAAAATGAGAGATCACACTTTATTTTCTAAGGTGAAAATTCAAAATTTAGATGATGCAAATTTATTTTTAATATACACATAAATTGATGGCTAGTTTGAGTAATTACCCTAAATGCAAATATTGATACTTATGAACCTATTCAAGTAGGCCTTAAGGTAGCATTTAAAAGAGAGATAGAGATTGAGATTGAGAGACTGAGACTGAAATAAGTCTCTATTGTGTTTGGTGTAAAGTGAGAGATATAGAGTAAAATAAGAATGAACTCTAATTTAATTTGTACAAAGGATAAAGTTTGAATTAATTAATTGAAATAGAGATATTTTAGGTATAAAATATTATTAAAGTTTAAGTCTTCATTCCAAAAAATTTCATTCCCTGTATCTTCACTTTTTGGAGGTACTGAAATACTCAAATTTTAGGAATAGAAACTAAAATTTTAATATCAATCTTTACTAGTATCATAAAACAAATGCTACCTAAGTGTTATTGGTTTACTCTTTTTCCAAACTTATCTAATAAAAAACTAAGAAATATGAAGTAGAAATTAACCATAAAACGGCCGAGTTTAAATAAACA
>NC_029790.2:128253128-128253532 GCF_000816755.2 Arachis ipaensis
CATAAGGAACCGGAAACCGTTTCAAGAGGTAGTACTGTACGACAGACATAGAAGAGGAAAAGGTCATGGCAAACGTGGCAGTCGCACTTGAAACCTGAGGTGGGACCCCCAACTCAAGAAAGAGAGGTCCCATTATGAATCCTCCACCAAGACCCAGCAAGCCACCAACCACTCCAGCAACCACTCCAAAGAAACAATACATGATTAGTTGAAACACACTGAAATTTGTTCCTCCTTCTCCTATGGATGAAAGTGTTCTCCTTCCCTTATACAATGAAACCGCCTCATATACACACACCCCTAATGCAACTGGAATCTACATTAATAAAATTAAATACAGAGAATTAGTTTTTACAATAATCTTATAGAAATAATAATTTAAAATTATCTTATTTAATTTTAAA
>NC_029790.2:128253630-128255661 GCF_000816755.2 Arachis ipaensis
TGTATAGAATTTAGGACTAAAATTTAAAATTTAGAATTTATGATTTAAAATTTAAAATAAAAAATAATTTTAAAAAATTAATATTAGCTCAAAAAAGCTAACTTCTTAATAAAACTCTATTATTAAACTAACATGTATGGCTTCTAACTTCTAAGAGCTACTAATTAATTAAGCTCTAATATTCCTAATTAAGAATATTGAAATGGGCTTAATATTCATCTCTGAGAATATTGAATATTAATTGATGCACCTTTACATACCAATTACTTCCTAATTAAGAATTAAAAACCCTAAAAAAGCTCAATCCACAAATTAAATATTCCTTTACTATGGCAATGAGACAATGCATGAATATATAATTTACCTGTAACCCTTCCAATACCCAATATGATGTTGAACAAGTGGTTGTATAGTAGTTCTGTTGCCAAGAGTAGGAGATTGTGCAATCATGTTAGTTATGGAGAGTTTACGGTTGCAATAAACTTTCTATTGAAGATATGAAGAAAGAAAATTAGCATGCATGCCTTGGTAATTTGTATTGCAAGGAATAAAATCCAAACTAGAACAAGAAGTCCAAATTCATTCCAACATACGTTTTCAATGAGAGTCACCTGCACAATGGGTAAATCAAAATCAGTTAGATATATATAATTCTCATATATAATAAGATACTTTCACGGTTGCTATAGTTATATAAGTGTTGTTAAAACTAAACACATAATTTTTTATACTTTGATATTTTTTCATTTTTTAAATTTAAAAATATTATTAAATAATAAAAAATATTGCTTTAATTTTTTGCAACACATCTTAAAGTACCGGACTCATAGCCATATATATATGAGATAAGTTTTTGGTTACTATATTATGAGATAATATTATTATATATGTACACAAGTTCAGTTCTTTAATTATTGTTATATGTAGGACCGTTAAAATGGGTTAAATTTATTGGGTCAACCTATTTATTCATTTAAATAGATGAATTTTGCCTCTAAAATTAAATCCGTTTAAATTTCGGGCTAAACGGGTTGAGCCTGATTAATCCGAAAAAAACAGCGAATTAAATGGGCTAGCCCGCGGGCTAAACGGGTGGCCCGTTTATTTTTTTTTGACATTTTTTTAAGAAAAAGTAGTACTTTTAACCGATATTTTTCCCGATTTGACCCGAAAATTCGATCTATCAACTAAAAAAATATTATTTTTTAAAAGGTTTTTGACCTAAAAATAGTATTTTTTGTCAAAATATTTTTTAAAAAATAAAATAAAAAATAAAGAGATTGGCCCGTTTAATCCATTGGGCTGACCATAAACGGTCCGGACTAAAAAATTATGGCCTACGAATAAAGCGAACTTAAACGGGTCAGGCATAAATAGTTCGGATTGGCCCGTTTGACAGCCCTACTTTCAAATAGTTGATACAAGACTCCTCCATAAATCTGCTAAGCAATCCAACTCTAAACATAATATATTGTCTAGTTGCAGTTAAGTACCTCAGACTTTTAATCAAGCTTTTGTAATAAGTAGAATTTATTATTCTTCTTTTATCATCCTAATTATATGTATATATGAATTTAATTTTAATACATTATTAATATAAAATAATTATTATTATACATATATAAATTTAATTTTGATGAATTATCAGTATAAAATATTGTTATAAGTATATATGTATATAAGAATATTTCATGGAAGTATTTAATCAGAGTATGCTGACCTCATGCTTCTCTATGTGTTTAATGGCATTAGGGCCAGTAGGAATTGGTCTGTATTCTACTTCAGACGCAGCACCTATATCAAAAGGAAAAATAAATAAGTAAGTAAATAAATAAAAAGTGTATATATTCCGAAAGCTAATTAAGGAGAAAGAAAATAAATTATTCAGACCTAATCATAAAGTGAATGAATAGATTCTCAACTCACCGTTTGACTCTAGTCTCCTCATAGCTTCCTGGAATCAAACATAAAGCAAATTAAATAAGACTATCTAGAGAAAAAATAGCATAAATTTATTTTATTTAGGTTAAT
>NC_029790.2:128256686-128257468 GCF_000816755.2 Arachis ipaensis
TAATTAAGGAATACAAACAAAAAAATGAATACATTAAAAAACTTAAAAAAAAAAAATAAATTATGACTCCATATGGTTCTCAAAATAGACTTCCAAACATTTTTGTTGAATAATAATATACTTCTTTAATTATATCTTGAACAAAACCTCACCTATAATTAAATACATTAGCTTGAAAATAATCTAGTTCTTGAATTCATTTTAAATTAAAATTTCAATGTTAATAACAACATAATATTTAATATTTGGATAGACTATAGAGATCTCTTTGAATTTTTTCTTATTACTATTCTTGGTATCCATTAATTTATCATATTTATACTGATTATCCCTCAATAATACTTGGTAAGTACATAAAGAAATAAAAAAGTGAACGATTTGTGTGTGTATAGCGTTATTGAAGAATAACGAGACCTTTTTCATTATTGTTTCCTTTTTCCATGTTTCAACACCTTTAAGGAATGCTTTTGTTGATGTTCCTGCAAACTAGCAAGATCAATCAAAGGAATCGGAACAGAAACATAATGACTAACCAAATTCATAATTAAAAGAATAATTGATTTTGACAATTATAACATGATAATTACACACTACACTCTAACTGAAAAAAATGTATGTGTATTTTTATAGGAGATTCACTGTGTAGTTATCATGTATAATTGTTAAAAATAAATAATAAAAAATATCAGAATTTATTATTTTTTTATTATTAATTAATTATTAATATTTAAAAATATAGAATAAAATATGTGATTAAATTACTAAACTAATCTAAATAATGA
>NC_029790.2:128260492-128261056 GCF_000816755.2 Arachis ipaensis
CTAGCATTTCCCTCATTGTTAAAAATTAGGACTGTACATGACAAAACTAAAAACCGATTAGTCGGTTAAAAATTTTTAACTAAATTTTAAATAACTGGGTTTTTAAAATAGTTTATAAATTATAACTAGTTTAAAAACGTGGTTAATCAAATAAGTAAAAAGTTAAAAACCAATTTGTAAATCGGTTAGTCAAATCATAACCGGTTAATGGTTTTGAATTTTAAAGTTAATTTTTCTAATATTTTTTTTAATTGGTTTTTGTTTTTAAAATTGATTTTTTTTCTTTTTTATAACTGGTTAATAATCAATTTTGTTACCTAGATTATTTCTTTATCAATAATAGACTTACCATTGTAATTATTTTTTAGTTAGAGTATATAAATAGTACATAGTATATAAGGTGTAATAACTCAACAAATAATAAGTCTATTATTTGATAAAGAAATAATCTAGGTAACAAATTTAGTTTATCAATCTAAACTAATTTTTAAATAAACTGAAATCAAATTTGATTTTTTGTTTAATCTTAACGTGTAACCACTATTACAATTTACAAACTAATTA
>NC_029790.2:128261531-128262508 GCF_000816755.2 Arachis ipaensis
ATATTTATCTAATATTTTTAATATTTAGAAATAAACAAGCAAAAATCATTACCTAAGAAAAGAACAAGCAGCAAAATGGTGACCAGCCATTCAGGAAATATAACATTAAAAATCACTCCAATGCTTATGCCAAGCATGAGCATTGGTTGAATGAGAAGTGCCAAATCATAGTCAATCATAGGAGCATTCATTGTAGGATGCCTCAGTTTAAGGTTATAGTGAACACTTGACAATGCTGCACCCATTATCATACCTAAAACAAATAACAACTAACATACATGAGGTAGTGATGTTTGTGAACCTATAAATATAATATAGGTGTCTTTTTATATTATTTGTTAAAGTGGCATATTTAAGAAAGATTATAAAAAAAAAATACATGCATAATTTATACACTTATTTTAATTAAAATAAACATTTATAACCTAAAATATTTAACCTGTATAACATGCAATTAACCCTAAATATTATATAAATAATAAAGATACATTATTATTATTTGTAGGATGGTGAACTCTTACATTTTGAAATAGCTGTGGATGATTTCTGATCAAACCCAATAATAAGAGTAAGCATAGGAACGTATATGCCACCACCACCAACACCTCCTACACTTCCAAATGCTGCTCCACAGAAACCTATTATTGTGCCCACAACTATTTGCCACCCAAGTTTCATATCCTGCTTATTAATAATAGTTCATAATTAATAATAACACTAATACATAAATAACATCCAAATCCTAGATATTACACATGTGTGACTACATTAACGTACGCAAAGTGTCTAATTAAGATAACAAAAATTAACTTGCTATAGTAGTACACAAAAATGTAAGAGGTATTTTTTTCCCCCATGAAATCAGCACAAATTTAAAAGGAAATTATGCTTTTTCATTAATTAAAAAAAAAAGACAAGGAAAGGGTAAACAATTTTTGTTCTTTTTTAGCATGCCATACAAATTATCACAACTTAAA
>NC_029790.2:128262558-128263453 GCF_000816755.2 Arachis ipaensis
TTTATAGTGATAGCGCTGAACCGTCATTGAAAAGATTACTAACTCATTAGATTTATGTATTTCATTGCATTAATGAAGAGCTTGCTTACCGGCCAGACATGTTGATAACCTGATTCTCCCGGTTGCCATAAGAACTCTACAATATTGGTAACTAAATTCTGTTCATAAGCATAATCCTTTGTATCATTGAATCTTGACCCTTCCAGCTTCATGAAAATTCTATCTCCCGAAACTAACATGAAAACCGATGAAAAGTATAACATTATCATCACCATCGTCCGAATCGAACCCATTGTTTTTCTTTTTCTTCTAAGTAACTCTCACTTCTTCTATTATTATTATTATTTTTATTTTTTCTGAAAAATGTTCTCCAAAATTACATATTATCTTTCTTTCTTTCTTTCTTTTTTTGGTGGTGAAAGGATGAAACTAAAACATTGTACTGTTGAGAAGAATGATAAAAACGGAAACTAACAAGCGAGGGAAAAAAAATGAAGAAATAAACTGTTATTTGGAAATTAAAGGATGAAAAAGAAGGAAAGGGAGAAGATTAAAAAGTATGAGTGATGATTAACGATCACAAATTTTTTGCAGAGAGTGGTGAAGGTTGTTAAATGGCGAAAAGAGCGCTCTCCCTCTTTTTCGCTTAGCTTTCAAAATTCAACAAGCAACTATTACAAATATTAAAAAAAAATTAACTAGAGTAATATTATTAAAAAAAATTAAAAGATCTATTATTTACGTTTTTTGTGCAAAAATATACCGTATTAGATATTGTTAGGTTATTTCATTGATTCTTGATTAGGATCTTGATGGCAATGCTAGAAGCCAGTCTAAATTTAAGTTTCAAAAACATTGTACACAAATACTCTTTTTAAGAATTTTCAACCATATA
>NC_029790.2:128263542-128267128 GCF_000816755.2 Arachis ipaensis
TAAAATATAAATATAAATACATAATTATCTTTATTTAAATTTAAATAAAATATAAAATATAAATTTAAATTTTAAGTTTTATTTCAAACTTCAAACTACTAAAGGAGCCATTAAAACAGACAAGACTTCCTCTTGATCTTGTAAACGTGTCTAAAATCAAAGCAAAACTGAGTATCCAGTCAAACTTGAGTGAAAACTAACTTAGAAACAACAAAAAGATAAGAGAGGAAAAAAAAGGGAAATAAAGATAATCCGAAGAAATTTAGTTTCAAATCAAAATTAAAATTATATCTAACATTCAATTAAAATTATGTGTATCCACTATCCAGTTAAACTTGAACGAAAACGAATTTGAAAACAATAAAAACGAAGTCGAGTGAAAACTTGTGTTGTGTCCAGTTAAACCTGTCAATTGTGATATTAAAGACTAGGATCATACCAGAGAATTATTTTAAAATAGTATCTTATCATATCATATCTTAAATTAAACTTACACAGATTAAAATGAATCAAAATCTTCTGTAATTGATTTTTAAAAACAGAAAGTATTTAATTCTATCATAGCTTAAACTCTAAATAAAGCACATCCTATAAATTCTGATTCAAAGAAAACTGTGTTCCTGTTAGCATACCGATCATGTGTATCAATACCATCAAATCTCTGAGGAAATTGGACATAGCAGACTTTCTTCCCAGTTTGAGGGTCCATTAAAAAGAGAAAAAGTAGATTCTTTACCATATATTAGCCTATCGGTCATCTGCTTTGCACAAGCATAAGACCATCTCTGCTTCTCTACTGGACCAAATATACAAGGACTAACGTCTTCCTTTAGCATATAGTATTTAGGATCCTGCAGCATGAAAAAAGTAAGGGTAAAATACAAGGGTACCAGCATCATATTAACCTAAATCCTCGTGGAAGATTAGTGATCAATTTTACAAATAGAAAGGTGCTATTAGGGGGTAGTAAATGAAAACAAAGAAGTGTACCTGATTGGAGCAAGAAGTGAGGAGAGAATGAAAGGCCAAATTGAAGGACTTGGTTACTTAGTTACTTAAAGAGGCACCAAATTTCTCATGGACTATGCAGAAAACCTCTCTCTGTCATGAGGGGAAGAATAATCAATATCTGGACTAATCAAAATTTCAGATCAAAGTAAGCATTAAAAGCCAAGTAGCACTTAACCCAAAGATTTATTTATAGGACTCTGCTTGTTTGAGAATCTGTCGGTTTAATATGAGTAGAACCATTGATGTAATAACACATGATTTGTTTAACCCAAAGAACATGATTTGCCAAAAGTAGCAACCAATATGTTGCAGTGAGTGCAGACTAATATCCATCCATGTAATATTTTCAATCGCTCTTAAACAAGTGCTTTACATTTATCTATACTTCTAATGAGAGATTGAATTGGATAAACTGAATAAAATGACTCAATTATGCCAATAAAGGCTTACATCTAGAAATTGAATTGCCTTACCTTACCACACTGCTTTAAGTTTGAAAGGTTGAGAGGGAAATTGGAGGGAACAAATTTCATTCTTGACATGGACAAAACAAAGGCCACCACACAATTGCTGCAGAATGAATAACACTGCTCATGTTTGTTAAAGAAACAAAATGAAAGGAGAGAGATATCATAAAATTAAAGTAGTATTTTGTCATTATTGTTCAACTAGCTTGTGACATTTGTTCTTCAAAGAATCAGTACAAATTCTCAGAACTCAAAAGCACTCACTGCAGAAAATGTCATATACAAATAGTCCAGTCTGCACAACACATGAATAGAAAAGATACACACATCAACTAACAGGAAACACTAAAAAAAAAGTGTAGTAGAAACTTTGTTTAAATACTAGTCTTGGTTAAAAAGATTGGAAATCAACAGAGTCAAGATATTAAAAAATGAGGATTTGTTTCTCCAAAACTTTGTTTTCTTTTTTTTTTTTTTCTTTCAACAAAAAGACGAGAGATCAAAAAAAGGGAAATAAAAGAAAATCTGTTTCTTTTTTTTTACGAGAAAAAAAAATCAGTTAAGTGATAGAAAAATGTTTGGGTTGAAAAATCAGTTAAAACCTTACAGAAGAAAATTTTTCAAATCAAAATTCAAATCATATCTAACATTCAATTAAAAGTTAAAACTGTGTGTATCCACTGTCCAGTTAAACTTAAATGAAAACCAATCTGGAAAGAACAAAAACGAACTCAAATGAAAACTTGTGTTGTGTCCAGTTAAACCTGGTCATATCAAATAATTATTTTGAAACAGAATCTTATCATATCATATCTTAAATTAAACTTACACAGATTAAAATCAATCAAAATCTTCCGTAATTGATTTTTTAAAAACAGAAAGTATTTAATTATATCATAGCTTAAAGCCTTCAACTATAAATAAAGCACATCCTATTAATTCTGATTCATGAGTCTCACATTCTTGTGAAAGAAAGCCTAACCTGTTTTTGGAAAGTGTTTCTAGTGTCAATCATGGTTGCCAAGATGAGAAGCAAGAAAACTTTGAAGGAGTTGTTGAAGCTGGATTTGAAAACAATAGAAGCTATGGCTCCGAATCCATTCCGCCTTACAAGAATTGACGTCTTAGTGTCCCTGCAGAATCCGGAGTACTGCAAAGTGAACCGGGCAGCAATTAAGGCAAATCAGAGTCTCTACCGCAAAGAGGACCACGCTGTACTCAAGAGGTTCTTCAAAGCTTTGAAGCTGCACCACTCTCTTGGAAAGGCAAGCATGAAAAAGAATAAAGACAAGAGGACGCCGGATAAGAAGAATGCTGCATCATCACCTTCAACAGGATCCACATTAGCATCTACATCAACAACAAAGACTGATATTCCAGAGCTTCCGGAAATTTTCAAGGCGATTATAGCTTCATTGAAAGGATTTGATGTAACTTTTGTGATGCAGAGGAAGTTAACAAAGACTGATTTGGAGCCTAATAACAGCCGGTTGGCGATGCCGGAGAAGCAGATAAACGAGGAGTGCAAGTTCTTGGCACACAAAGACGCGGAGATTCTGAGGATTCTTGAGGCTCGGGATGGGAAGGGGCGGCTGATTGGGATGAAAGTAGGGCTCATAGAACCGTCAGGTGAAGTGTGCCATGATCAGGTTCTGAAGAAGTGGAATATGACCTCTGCATCAACTTATAATCTAGCGAGTTCTTCTTGGTGCGACATTGCTAGGAGGAATCATCTCAGGAAAGATCATCTTCTCAACATTTGGTGCTTCAATGATGCCGCCAATAAGTTTTATTTTCTTCTCCATCATGTAGGCTCTGAACCTTTTGAGCCTTGCAATGAAATCAAGACTTGCTAAGCTTGTGAGCGGGGGAACATGAAGGGAGTAGGGCATTCTAGTAAGACTTCTTTCCCTCCTTGCACTGGGTTCGGCCTCTGTTCCTCTCCCGTTGGTCGAGTTATTACTTTCTCCAAGACTTCTAGTTCAACCTCTGTTCCTTACTTCTGTCAAGACTCATTACTTTCTCCAAGAGCCCTAATCTAATAGGGGAGGATGGTGCTTATAGGGTCTTAAGTAAGTTAATTAGTGTCACAAGTACGGTTGTAGGGA
>NC_029790.2:128267195-128298304 GCF_000816755.2 Arachis ipaensis
CGGTTAGTTTTAGGGTTTAAATTGAAGTATTTTAATGAAATTAGAGATAAAAAGGTAAATAGGGATTGGTTAAATATTAAATAGTAAATACTATAGTATAGGAATTGTTAGATTGCAAAAACATTGTATACAAATACTCTTTGAAAGAACTTTACAATTTACATTGAACTTTTTATAAAATTAAATATTAAATAATTATTTTTTCTTGTATTTGAGTTTATATTAGTTAATTCTCCATTCTTTTTTCCATTAAAAATGCATTCTTTTTTCTATTAAAAATAATTAACCTTCTAGCATCCACCTCTCATTAATCAAATAGTTTTACAGCAATTTAGCAGTTTATTAACATTTCGCTTTTCAATTTTAAGCTACTAACTACTATCTTTGTTTAATTTATTATTTACTAACTTTAAAACATAAATATATATACAAAAATATTTTTTATTTGAATTTAAATAAAAATTATTAAAAATATAAAATATATTTTTTGTTTTTGAAAGTTTTTATTTGTATTAAATATACTCCTGATAGCTAAATTTTAAAAAAATTTATGAATAATTCAATAATAATAAATAATAACTATATTTGATTTGCTTATGTTAAAAGTTGTGCTGATAAAATTATTGGGGCAAAAAACAGAAATAAGCCAAGGGAGAAAATAATTTACGTGAATCAGCCAAAACGAAAACTGCTTCATGAATCCACCCATGTACGTTTATATGTAATTCGAACCAGCTAAATTCGAACTCCATTCCTACATAATTCGAACCAGTTGGGTTCGAATTATATACAAACACACGCACACACTAATTCGAACCAGCTTGGTTCAAATTACACACAGTAATTCATGGTATAATTCGAATTATGCTGTTAAAAAATTAATAATTTATTAAAAAAATTTTATTAAAAAATTTATTAAAAAAATTAATAATTTAAAAATTAAAAAATATATTTTTTATTTCATATGTTAAAAAAAAGCTAACAAAGAATTGATAGCTCATTAATATTTTAAAGAAGTCTCGTAATTAAATATTTTGTTAGCTTTTTTTTAACGTATGAAATAAAATATATATTTTTTTAATAAATTATTAATTTTTTAACAGCATAATTCGAATTATACCATGAATTACTGTGTGTGTAATTCGAACCAAGCTGGTTCGAATTAGTGTGTGCGTGTGTTTGTGTATAATTCGAACCCAATATAGAAATGAAGTTCGAATTTAGCTGGTTCGAACTACATGTAAACGTGCATTGGTGGATTCATGAAGCAGTTTTCGTTCTGGCTGATTGGTGTAAAATTTTACTCCCTTTAGCTTATTATTGTGATTTGCCCAAATTATTGTTGAATTGGTCCTAATATTTTTAAAAAATCAACTGTCATAGATATATTTGATACAATTCAAAAAATTTTGAGACAAAATTGAAATAAAATAAAATTTATGAATATTTTTAACAAATTTTAAGGAAAAAAAATATATTTTACCCTAATTAAAAACGCCATCTAACAAAGAAGGCTTCCTCTTGCAAACTTGTCAAAATTATGTATACTCAGTGAAAACGAATTTGGAAACAACAAAAAGATAAGAAAGAATGAAAGGAGATAAAAGAAAATCGGTTAAGTGATAGAAAAATGCTTGAGCAGAAAAATGGGACTAATGATATATTTCTCAATCACAAATCTTTTACAAATGTATGCTGCTGAATAAGCTAGCATTACAGGTAACTGGGGCTTCCAGAAAATGACTATTTCTTCTCCAACTCCAATATTTCAATTCCAAAGAGTTATGGTATGCAAGTTTATTCCACCTTTTTGCTAGATTTGGGATCACTGCCTTCTTGAGATGAGTTGGCTATCTTGGACTCGTCGAACTCCAATAACTGATTTGAAACAAAATCAAAAAGTTGTTATGCATAAATTCTACAGGTCTAAGTCTAGTTAAACATACATTCAGTTAGTCTTCCTCTAACTATAACTCGATTCATAAGGATTGTTATTACTACGATAAAATGTTAAACATACTTAATAACCTTATAGAAACCTTAACAGGAAACTTTAGGTCAATTTACATTTGTAAATATGTACAAGATTTAGTTTTGATCTGTAACATGATGCAGTTTTTTTAAAAACAGTTAAAACCTTACAGTAGAAGAAAATTTAGTTACAATGTTATAGTTTCAAACCAAAATTAAAACTCACACTTTCTAGTGGTTTCTAACATTCAATTAATATCCAAAATAGAATTTAACTTTTGATCCACTATCAATGAACCATTAGGTATTTTTATTCTAAAAAGAAAATGCTTGAAACTTTTATTGCCATTACACTGTTGCAATTTGCAAGTAATTTGTTTTTACAAAGTACCCTATTGGGTATGTACTGCCCTCACAAAAAATTAGTAAGAATTTAACAATGAACAGATCAGAGGTAAAATTAGTAAGTCAAACGAACCTGTTTAACATCAGCATTCCATATGCAATGAACAGCCAAAGATCCAATTACAGCAGGTACAATGTATAAAAGAGCAGGCTGAAACAAAGATAAAAGGAAAGAAGGAGGGGGGAAGGGGGGAATCCAATCAATCCATGTTAAAAGAGAATGCATTTCCTATATGAATCTAAAAAAGCTAATTTCAATAGTACTCTTTTCTACTAAAATGTACTAACACTTCAAAGTTCATTTATAATTGATGAATATTTTATGATATATGAGTAAACATAAAAACTGGAGGAACTTTGCAACTTTAGTACTTAATTTTGTAGGTGTTTTCAAACTGCAGGATGGCCCAGCACACTACATGGCCTTAATTTTGTCAGTCGGATGCACATTTCATCATATTATTCACAAAATTGTCAAAGAAACATGATATTTTCACATGCTTGATCAGCCATATGTGTCAATATGATCTTCAAATACTTTCTATCTTAAACTACCATGACATCATAATTGAGAGCCAAGAACAGAAGAGGGAAGTAAAAGAAGAAATAAGTACTCAGATCCAGTCACCTGAGCAGCTTGAAACCAATTCATCACAAAAATTGTAAGCGCCAAGCCAATAGTATATCCTAAAAATGAGCTTTTGAAATACTGAGGCTGTTTTCCTCTAGACACATCAAACCGCAAAGCCAATGCTATGAAGATACCTGAGGGTATTTTATAAAAAAAATGAAATAACAAAATTATGACATAGAAGTCACTGACTCTTCACCCCAAAATGCACATAAGTATGAAAATATGAAAGATGAAAACTGCATAAAATTCTGCAGTACATGCAGGGTATACAATAAAAAAAAGTATATAATCTTTTCATGACTAATTCCACAATGTGAAGCATATAAGAAAATATGAAACATGTTTCATAACAGAAATGAGATAGGAAAAGTTCCCTATTCAAATGGTCACATAGAGAACAATGGTCAAGTAGTGCAAGTGCAACATGGATGGAATTGAAACAACCATACAGCCTCTATAAAATAGTCATTGACTAAATATGTGGTTAACCATAGGTGAAACAAAATTGAAGATCAGAATAATCTCAAAGAAGAATTTTACAGACTTAAACTAGGTGAAGATCTTAGAAGTTCTGGTTAGTAGAGGATGACACTACCACAAGAATTTACATTTAACTTTTTTGTTATATCAGGTGTAATTAGGGAGATAACATTTGTTATTTTATTTTGTTGCTGTTTGTTGCTCTACCAATAGCTTTTGAGGTTTCATGAAGCCAAAGGTGAGAGCAACCATTCTTCCTCATTCCACATGAAACTCACTTTTGTGTCCCTATAAATTGACAGATAATGTGGTGAAATGCATTACCTTTGTTTTAAAAACTTGCATTTTAACATTCCTCAAGTTGAGCCACTTAAAAATTTAACATCCCTACTCACTCATTAACGTACAACTCTTTTCCTACAATATATCAGAATCCAATACCAGATATAAATTAAGAAGTTCTACACTAATCTCACTGCTACAAAAAGCCGGATACATTTGCAAGAAAATACATCAATAAACAAGTCAGCCTACCAGGGATGACAATGTCACCAAGGCCAAGCATTGAAAATGGCCGGGTAGAATCTGCTGTGGGGAACAAAAGCTGAAAAATAATTGGAATGATCAATATTAGGAAGATATTGTATAATGTATACTATTTAACTTCATATAAAGGAGAAAATAAACTCAATTCACTTATATAAGACTTTAACCTTTATCGGAGCATCAAATGATTTAGCAACGCTAACCATCACTGGAGTGAAGAAAACCCAGAAAATGTCATATACAAATAGTCCAGTCTGCACAACACATGAATAGAAAAGATACACACATCAACTAACAGGAAACACTAAAAAAAAAGTGTAGTAGAAACTTTGTTTAAATACTAGTCTCGGTAAAAAGGATTGGAAATCAGCAAAGTCAAGATATTAAAAAATGAGGAATTGCTTCTCCAAAACTTTGTTTTCCTTTTTTTTCTTTCAGAAAAAAAAAAAAAAGAAAAGAGCTTATCTAAATTTTCTCAAATGAAGAACACAATTTTGAGCAGCTTGATTTAGTTGCAGACAAATGACGGGTGATCCAGTGGGGGAAAACAGTAATTAAAACTTAGTAAAATTAAAATTAAAATTAAAACAAAACGGTTCTAAAAACACCATTAACAATGAGGATAATTGAAGAAAATATTCTTACCAAGAGAATAGCACCAGTCTTGAAAGATCCAAGAGAAAGCATTTCAATTCCCTGCGAAGATTAAAGATTAAGCCAGTTGTCACTCCACTAGTTACTAATTCAAATGTGATTTACACAAACAAGGTATTATCAGTTAGTTTCTAAACCCTTGCTCTTCGGAGTATAATTATCATACTTTCAACATTTATGATATAAAAGAATATATTTATTATTTAATGCATTCAATTCAGTTGCTCATAATATGTACAAAAGCACAACAATAAAGAGAAACAAAGAATGCTAACCTTACAGTTCTAAAAGATACCTTTTCCAGGCAAGAGAAATGTAAGTAAAATGAATGAGTTTAAGGAACAACACATTAAGGATCAAACCTGAATACAAAAAGAAAGCCCCAATATATTATTTGCCAGCCAATGCTTCTGCCTAGCATACCAAGCACAGAAAAAAGTTCCAGGGATTGCAGCAATTATCTGTGACTTTGTAAACTCAATCTCCAAAGCTGTGTAAGAAAGGTGTAATGAAAAATATCATTCTGCATGATGGAAGCAAGTTACTGTCAACTAGACCAAATGCAAACAGCCAAAAAAATGCAAAATTCAAACACTTTGTCGCTATATATGTCCCCTATAGGTATTTTGTTCATATAACTTTTATGTACGTGTTTGCTTCAAATATAGTCATTAACTAAACAAGAAAAAGAAAGTATACTTGGCAAGGAAAAATTCTCAGGAAGTTATACTTCACACGTACATCACAAAACTAGCTGCCGTAGTCAGCAGAAGCAAGTGATACAAGTTGAAGAATATCATCACTGACTAAAAGATGACTGGTTATATATAACTTCAGGGTTGATACCCCAGTTAAAGAGTTCACAGAGAGAGTAGGGTGAAAGAAGGAGGCAAGCATGTCTCACATACAACGGAAATATGGGAAGCGCCAGACAATGATGTCCTCGTTCCAGTGCTTTGGTAAATACCGTTTGATAAGTGGTAATACCGTCGCCCTGTAAAAAGAGAAAGAATAAATGTTAGAAAGATGGCAAATATGAAGGGGAAAGAATCTACATGGGACATAATGGCCCTAGGTAAAGAACATACGAAAGCGCAATAATCCCAAGTAAAATGAAGTAGGCTGTCAATACAGCATTCACCAAGTCCTTTGATAGAAATTTGAAGAGTAAGAAAAGTGAGAGCAACATTGCACTCCCAACAAAGGGAAAACGCATGGCATGTTCATTAGACATTGTTTCCTGCATTATTATTATATACATGCCACATTTCAGGGAAGTCAGTTCTCAAGATGAACAAAGAGCAACATATGAAGTAACTGAGCATGAAAGGTACTACTCACAGAAGGCGGAGTTGGTTTGACGGAACGATAACATCCCACAAACACAGTGAGGCAAGCAGTCAAGATAACATTTACATTTGGTTCTACTTTAATTACAAGAGGTGCAAAGGTTAACCCTGCCACAAAAGATAGAAACTAACTAATTAACAAAAAATTATCTCAAAAAAAAAAAAAAGAAGCAAAAAACAAAATGAAAAAAAGAGAAAAGAAAAAGAGAAACGCTTTTTGGCTCCCTATGCATGTAAAATTGGAGAGAAAGGAACTTGAAAGGCCTACATATATCTTGATTTTAACTCCTCTCATGGACAATCCAAACGGATAATAGCACAACCATCTGAATTCAAGAACCTATTAAGAATTCTAAACCACAATCACTTTATCACTCATTCAACCCTACAGCTTAGTGAATTTACATTCCAAGCCATCTATGTTAATCAGTAGCAGGAGCAGAGATAAACATCAACTGAATTATCCTAGAATTCTTAAAGGTAATTTCAGGGAAACCAAAGACTAGTCTTCATTTTCACCCATTTCCAATTTACTCAGAAATATTACCTCCAAAACATAAATTAACAAAGCAAAATTATTTAAAAAATAAAATAAAAGAAACGATCAATTAGTAACATTGAAGAGAAACTTTCCACTAACCTGCTAAAGCCAAATTGGCAATTTTCTCAGTGCTTTTCATGTTTCAAAAATCTACCTTACAAGTAGCAAAAAAAAAAAAGATCTTCTGAAGTATAATCTTCCGAATATGGACCTCCCCCTGCGATCACAAAACGACGAGAACTTCAGAATTCAGAAATCAGAAGTTCATCATTGTTCAATTTCAGAAATGAATTTCCCAAAATTATAACGTTTAAAAAGGATCTCGGAAATAAAATGAAATGAAACCTCTTGCAGCGACAACACTAGGCACAGTCGCAGACTTTGCAGATCGGAGAGGCCAGGAACGAAAAAATAAAATAAGACTATGGTTTTTATCAAAAATGAAATAAATGGATTCAATTTTAGGGTTTTAAGATTATTTCGTTTTAATATTTTGATATTGATTTGTTTAAATTTCTAAACATCTAATTAAATTGTAGATCACGCGGTAACGAGGATGAAAGCGGATTTAGCTTCTCCTCCACGTAGGTGGAGGTGTGTAAGCCAATCAAATGCCTTCAAATTGCCACGTCAGTCAATATTACCCTTTTTAGATTTTAGTTTACCCTTTAGCCGTTGAAAGTTGAAACTTGAAACACAAAAGTCTCCAAACATGCCAAATCAGCCGGCTCAAGTTTGTTTATGTGTTATTTGTTTTCTAATGCGAACTGATCCGGTTAGATCGAAAATTTCGTCATTCAATCATTAATTCAGATTAAATCATCATTTAAATTGATTAAATACTTTTAATTTATCAACTGGTTCAATCTATGACCCACCGATTAAATTAATGACCCAATAATCTAATAGTCTCATTGATTCGATTTTGATAACTATGCTAATATTTAGTCAGAATAAAAAAATAAAATTTGATTAATGATTCACGAGAGTGAAATATAAATAGAAACATAGGTACCTCATAAAACATCGGATAATATTCCGATCAAGAATATTTTTAAATAAAAAAATAATTCTTTTTATTGGAATAAGAGCAATAAAAAAATTATATACATATTTTTATTAATTTAGTGAGAATCTTTATTTTTTATTCAATTTTCTTCTTCACCAAAAATATTCTCTAAATAAAAACCTTTATCACCAAATTTTAAAAAATATAGAATACAAACATGAGTTAAACATATGTATATTTATATAATATGCAACTATTTGCAAATGCCAATTTATCTATTCTCTACTACTAATATCCTAACTACTAATGTTGACCATTTTTAATATTACTATTGATATTTTATTCAAGAATAAAGTGATGATTTAGTCCCTAAAAAATTATTGCATTAGACAAATTAATTTCTGAACAATTAAAATACTAAATTGGTTCTTGAAATTAACTCTTGTTGAACACCTGTAGTCCTTCTGTTAACACTGTTAAGTTTTTAAGTCGCCAAAATGTTTTTTGTGTTTTTTAAAGTAGTGTTTGTTTTGAGGTATTGAGACAGAGATGGAGAGATTGAGACTCAGTATTATGTTTATTGGTTCAGAGACTGGTACTAAAATTTTTTTTTCTGTCTCCAAAATTTTATTATTTCAGTACCTCTAAAAAGTGAAGACACATGGGACTAAAATTTTTAGAGATGTAAACTGAAACTTTAATAACATTTTATACCTAAAATATCCTCATTTCAATTAATTAATTCCAATTTTATCTTTTGTTCAAATTAAATTAGAGTTTCATTATTGTTTCAATTTCTGTCTCCTATTTTACACCAAACAGAATACTGAGATTTATTTCAATCTCTACCTCTTAGTCTCTATCTCTCAATTTCAATTTTTCTATCTCTTTCTCTCAAACAAACGCTACTTAAAGGACAGAAACGTTATGACTCTGATATAAAGTGCTATTAAAAGACTGATTTGTCTAATGCGATATTTCTCTATCTTTTCATCGAACGCTACTCTATTCAATTTATATTTGAAATGGCTATGAAAAAGAATAAAAAATCTCGTCAAATACAAGTATATGCATAACATGTGTTGTACGAGCATATTTGAGTGTTAGACACTAACATGAATTAGACGGACATTTAACTTAGTTGATATGTTTAAAATTCTAACTAAATTCAACCTGGTAGCGAAAGTAAATGGATCAACTTTTACACGATTCTCGTGCATTTTTTCCACTCGTAATAACTATGGAAACTTTAACACTTAATCACATGTTCTCGAATAAAAATAGTTGTGCAAATGGATTAATTAAAGTTAATCACACCTAGATTTTTTATTTAATTGTTTATGATTGCGTTTTTAGAGTAATCTTTTTAGAAATATCTTTCTCTAGAACAATTTATATGTAATTTTGTATTTTGAATTTTTGTCCGTTGTTTAAAAAAAAAAGAATATCAAAGGATCACACATTTCTTAACAAAACAAAATAATATTGGCTATGCTTTGGTGAAGAGTAACGGCTATTTAATTTTTTAAGATAATGTGGTTTCAGATGAAAATAAAACAATTTCGCTAGATAACTAACTAAAGTACCAGCCAAACAAAAAAATATATTCTCAATGCACCAATCAACATATTTGTTTACAATAATAAAAGTGTAATAGCGAAAATTCATTCTACATGACAAACAAAAGAACATTAATTTTTTTTGAAACAAAAAATACTCAACACACTAAAATAAAAACAAAACTCGAACACAAGGTTATCAAAAAAAATATTAATAATCATAACGGTTTAGTAATTAAGTCTTGAGAAGGAAGGTTGAGTTAAATTTGCGTTTAATTGAACTCCAAATATTTTCTAAGTTTTTCTAGTTATGCATGATCTTTTTTCATTTATGGAAAGAAGATGATTTAACCATGTATTAGTTAGTTTTTTTTTTTAAATATTGTTGAAACAAACTTGCATATATTTAATAATGACATAAGTTATGGAAAACTCATATTTATTTGTAAGTTTTCGTGTCATAATCAAATAACTAATTGAACCAAATCATGTCAATAAGAGAGTTATATGTTTGTCCCCTATAAAACCCGCTTTACAAATCATCATAATCAACAAAGGATTTGACATAACAAAAGACATTGATAATCGAGCATTGAACCATGGCAACACTCCTTAACATTTGTGTATTGTTCATCGTCATGGCTCATGCTTCTTTGTTGGTCGAAAGTGGAGGTGCATCTAATTTGGCGCCATCACCACTTGCAATGTACCAAACCTATTTGAGCCGCTGTTCACAGAAGGTAGCGCAAGACTGTCGCGACGAGATTCATTCGAGTGTAGTTTATGGCAATCAAACAGTTACTGAAAAATGTTGTTCCAACCTTGTAAATGTTGTGGGAAAGCAGTGTTATGACGACATGTCCAAATATGTTGCCACACTTCCAGATCTCAATCCCAAAAAGGACGAAATTCTGCAGAGGAGTAGAAATGTTTGGAATGCTTGTGCTACACACTAGTTGATTTCAACTCAATAACATATATATTGTAAATAAAATAATGAAATATTCTGTGTGAATAAAAGGTTATATGCATTTTTTCGCTTGTAACAACTTTCCAAACTTTGTTAACTAAGTGAAACATAACACTTAATCACATGTTCAGAAATAATTGTGCAAATGGATTAATTAAAGTTAAACACACCTAAATTTTTTATTTAATTGTTTATGATTTTCTTTTTACAATAAATTTTTTAGGAATATTTTTCTCTAAAACAGTTTATATGTAATTTTGTTTTTGAATTTTCGCTCGTTATTAAACAAAAATATCAAACTTGACTCATATTCATTTTTGAAAGGATAAGACATTTAACAAAACATGGGCTTTGCTTTGGTGAAGAGTATCAAATCAACTATTTTAATTTTTTAAGATAATGTGGTTTTAGATGAAAACAAAACAATTTTGTTAGGTAATCCAACTAGGATATTAGTCAACTGCAACCAACTAGTGTATAAACGGGAATGGATCCTCTCAATTATTAAAAAAAAAAATTGAAGGAGTAAAGTGTGATCTCTAATCCTTCATTATTTTCTCTTTCATGATTTTTTTGTCCCACTTATTAAATTAATGGTGAGAAATGAATAAATAAGGCGTTGACAACTTGAAACACGAGAAGTTATCCTAAAATAACACCAAAAAACTCCCTGAGAGTGTGCCCTGAGCGTTGGCAACACCAGGTTAAACTGGCACCACTTTGTGATAACACCGAGAAGCTCCTGGGAGTGTGCCCTGCCAGGTTTAACTGGCGCCATATACAAGTAAACCCTGAGATGACTTAGGAATGCAAGTTTCAACAAGTGTGCGTACGCACAAGTGTACGAACTGATACAAATGCAAAAAGGCGTTGGCAACGCCAGGTTTAACTGACGCCATATTCAAATCACTCTTCCACGAGCTTCAGTTTAAGAGATGGATGGTCTACAAAGAAGCCATCCCAGAGATAGCCTTTAAGCTTGAGGAAAATACATACTCTTTCCTAACCCTAACACTAAATGCTTACCCTAAGCTTAAATATTTTACTCCTTCAATTGTTAAAAAAAATTGAGATAATCTATGTCCGTATATGAACTGCAAAAGAAGCCTAACAAGTAGGGAAAAAAAATTATAAATCAAGAGTAATCTTAATCCCACATTCACTCTTATATACAGTAAAAAATAAAATAACTACAAAACTCTTTCTCTTTGCTTATGTATCACTGACGTCAAAGACCCCTATGTCCGCTCCCGCCACCAGCAGCTGGCCACACGCCCACACGTCCTCTTCCGCCACCAGCAGTTGCCAATTCTCCACTGTCAACTACGCATCACCTTCTACCACCTGCAGTCACGCGTGACGTCATAAATATTGTGACACAAACTTCTCTTCTCCTCTTACTCGAGTTAAGCCTCAATGTAGTCCCTGAACTTAAAAGTTCCTCAGAGTCATCCCCGAACTTGCACTCCGGGACTCAAAGTGGTCCTTCCAGCAATTTTTGGACAGGTGGCGCAATCGTAAAGCTTAGCTGGCAGCGTCGTTGACACGTGGGACTCACAGAAACGACGTCGTTTTGACTGTGGCGCCAAAATGACATGAAACGACGTCGTTTCACGCTGATTACGTCCCTCCCTCAATGTTTCAATAACGTATTGTCTCCCTCCTCTCTAAACACGAAACAAACACAACACAGAGTGAGGTTTCTTCTTCTCCCTCCCTCAATCTCCAATGGTGCATGTGCTCCTCCATTAACCGCTCCGATTTCAGTGGAAGACATTGGCTTTGGAGCATCGCTGCTTTCCTCTCCTTCATACACAAAGTTGGGAAGCCTGATTGCTCTGAAAGAGGTAAGCCAAAAATGAAAAAAAAATGTGGTTCCTCTGTTTTTTGATGTTGTTGTTAATCTAATATTCACAAAAGTTTAGGCCATTTTTTTCGATTGTCTTGGTGGGTATGAACGCCTCTGTTCTGTTCTCTGTGCTAGGGTTTAATCACTACTGGCTTTCGTAGTGGTTTGGCCAAGAAAATTATAGAGTAGGAGTGTTTCCTGTGTTTTGATGATATGAAAACGTGTTCTTTATGTGTTAGGGTTTACTGCTCTTAGTGGAGGAGTTTCCAAACTGTTAATGTGTTTCAGGACAATGACTCTGATCAATGAATTTGTTAAACAGAGTTTGCATGATCACAGTAGAAGTAAAGATCTTTTGGGAGTTGAAATTTTTTGTAACTCTGATAACAGATGCTGAATTTGACTGATTTACCTAATTGCCTTTCTTTGTATTGGGTTGGTTTAGTTAAATTGAATGAAATATGTAATGCTGTTTAGTTAAACAGAATGTGTGATCATAATGGATTCTTGCATACATATGTTAGAATAATATAAAGTAAGTTTTGCAATTGCTAATGAAGTTAAATTAGCTATTGGAATAGTCAAGTTGTTAGATGAATTTGGCCTGGACTAGTGGATTAGTTGTGGGAAAGGGTATGTAAATTTGAATGGTTTGATCCATGAAGATTGAAGTTAGTGTCTAGAGAACTGCTATCTTTAGTTAAACCAAAATAATGTTCTTGATTTCACACTTTCTCTGCATAGCTAGATGTGATTTCTTGGTATGACATCAGTAATGTTTATTCATTTCTTATTAGTGGACAATAATTGATTATTCTTTACTTTCAGATTCTTAATCTATTACTAGCAGTGATGTTTGATTTCAAACAATGGGTGTGATCAATTAATTTTTTTTTTGTAAATATTGGCAGATGGGTGATCCGTTAATTACCATTATATTTCACCATGGAGGGTCGTTTATCACAGGGGCTGATAGGAGTATGTCTTACAACGGTGGAGAGACTTGTGAGTTGCTGGATATTGATACAGACACGCTGGATGTATTCTTCATCCGAGACTATCACAACAAAATTGGGTATGACAAGGTTAGCCAAACTTGGTGGTTGGTGCCTAATTGGCCTATGCAAACTGGTTTAAGAGCAATAGCAGATGATAATGAGCTGATGGAGATGTGTTACCTGGCTCAGCAGAACAAGGGGGTTATTCATGTGTACTACGAACATGGAGTATCTGAGCCAGTGTATATTGAGGAAGTAAAACTAGTGGTTTCTGGCAAGGAGCTGATGCTGATACCAACCATTATCCCCACCCCAAAACCCACCACCAATGCCACAGCTGAACCAATTCCCAGCACAACACCATGCAATCCAACTTCTGAACCAAAGAATACTACTGAATCCACAAAACCAAAGGAGCCACCTACCTCATTGGCTGCTGGTAACCGAGACAAAGCAGAAAAAATTTTCCCCCAACCCACTGCAAGTCTTGGACCTAAGCCCAATCCACCACCAAAAACAATGGCCCAACCCAGTAAAAGCAAGCCCAAAATCCCACAAAAAAAATGCCCCAACCCACAGCAATTCCGAAACCTTGGTCCAAAGGAAAAGAAACCAAGAAGGCTAAAACAAAGAGAGGCTGTAAGAATGTAAAAACAGCAGCAGCAGCATGTGGAAGGAGGCCACTGACAAGAGCTGCTGCTACTGGAAATATTACAAGAACAATTGGTAAAGGAAAACAGCCCAAGACAGCCTTTGTTGCTTTGTCTAGTTCAGAGGGATCCTCAGACAGCCATGACAGTGACGATAGTACAGAGGATGAAGCATATAGGCCTGGTGGTGATGAAGTGTCCAGTGAAGAAGACTTGCCTCCGGATAGGACAGCAGGAAAGAGTAATGTGAAATTGAGAAGTAGGCCAGGGAAGAAACTTACAAAAGGAAAGAAGTCTGTTATAGTTGAAGAAGATGGTCCTGTTTGTGCAGACTCAGATTCTGAGGATGATGAAATCATTTTTGGATCGATTTTTAAGTTTGGATCATCAGTTGCTCCTTATCATGATGTGTAGGATGATCCTTATAATGATTTTGATGGTGGAGACTCATGGCACTCAGAAGAAATGAAGACTCCTTCAAACTCTGAGGATGAGTTGGAGGAAGTTGATTCAGATGACGTATTCCCTGCATTTAGAGAAGGAGGGAGGTTTGGAGAGCTTAGGCTAAAGGTTGGAATGACTTTCACTACAAAAATGGAGTTCAAAGAGGCTGTGCGTGAGTATTGCATACAAGAGGGTAGAAGGATTTGGTTTAAGAAGAACGATAACGTGAGGATGAGAGCTGTGTGTAAGGATGCGAGCTGTGGCTGGCTTGTGTATGCCTCTAACAATACTGAGAACAACTGCTGGCAGATCAAGACATTCATGGATGACCACACCTGTGCAAGAGAGACAAAAAATAGACTAGCTAATAGGAAGTGGCTAGCCTACAAATTGGTGAAGAAACTAAGAAAATATCCGAATCTGAGACACTCCGAGGCTGCACAATATTTTAAGACTAAATGTAATCTGGAACTAAACAAGTCTTCACTGACCAGGGCCTTAGGAGATGCTAGATCTGTTGTGTACGGTGATGCAGCTGCCCAATATGGCATGGTGAGAGATTATGGGCTGACACTGCTGAAGAGCAATCCAGGATCCACTGTCACAGTTGGGGTTATACCTCAGCCCAACCCTGATGATGATCCAATTTTCGAGAAGATGTATGTTTGTTTGGAGGGATGTAAAAAAGGATTTCTGGCTGGTTGCAGACCCCTCATTGGCTTGGATGGGGCTTTTCTGAAGACCCGGCATGGTGGTCAGATATTGTCTGCAATTGGCCAAGATACAAACAATCATATATATGTTATTGCCTATGCAATTGTCCCTATTGAGAACACTGAAAACTGGAGATGATTCTTGGAATTACTTCATCAAGACCTGGGGGATTATAAGAAGAACAAGCTCTGTTTTATCTCAGATATGCAGAAGGTATGCAATATTTATAGGTTGTCACTTAAAATGATGTGTATACACTAGGCTGCTGATTATATATGCTGAATTAATCTATTGTGACTTAAAATGATGTTTATACACTGGTTGTGACTTAATAGTTCTTAGTTATAACAAGTCACTGGTTGTTACTTATTAGTTACCTATTGGGTGTGTTTCAACATGATGATTATACACATGGCTGCTGTCTATAGTTGCTGAATTAATCTATTGTGACTTATTTATGAAGTAGTTGTGACTTAAGAATTCTAAGTTATTTAGTGTCAACCTATCTATTGTAGTTATCTATATGATGTTAATACACTGGGCTGCTGTCTATATATGCAAAATTAACCCCTGGACTGATTATATGCTGCATAATGTTCTGTCAATCTGTTGTTACTCATTTATCCTGTTCTGCATAATGTTCTGTAATAGTGCTGTGTAGGGACTAGTTTGATGTCACTTGAACAAGTCTAGGGACTATATTGATGTCACTTATATAACTGTAGGGACAAATTTGCTGCCCGATAACAACTATCTGACCCCTACTTTGGTATCTGAAACAGGGCCTTATAAATGCAGTTAAGGAGGTTTTTCCAGATGTCCATTACAGATTCTGTGTTTGGCATCTGTGGAAGAACTTCAACAAGCAATGGAAGGATCTCCAGCTTAGAGCGCTACTCTGGGATTGTGCAAGGTGTACTAGCCAAGATGGCTTCCTTGATATCATCAAAAAGATTGAAAGGGTTAATAAGGAAGTCTGGGAGTATTTGAACAAGTGGCCTAGAGACTCTTGGAACCGGGCATTCTTCAGTAATGCACCTAAAATAGATAACATCTGCAACAATGCCTGTGAAGTCTTCAACTCCAGGATCAAAGATGCTAGAGCTAAGCCTATTATCACACTCTTGGAAGAAGTCAGAATGTATGCAATGAGGTCGATAGCTAGGAACAAGGTGAAGCTGAATTCGAACACTGGAGTTCTACCTCCTATACAGCGCAGCAGGTTAGAAAAGATACGGAAGGAATAAAAAAATTGGGTCCCGATGTGGTCTGGTGACGCAGATTATGAGAAGTTAGAAGTACATGGTTGGCCGACCAACATGGTTGTGGACTTGGGAAAGAGGCTCTGCACATGTGGTTTCTGGTAATTGAGTGGTAATGTTTTTTTAAATTCATTGTCTTAGTCTTATTATCATTATCAACCTTTGTTGTAGACTTACTATTGTTGTCTTCATTGTTGTGTGAATGCTATTTAGGGATGCCATGTGTGCATGCGTGTGCTGCACTGGCAAGGGCTGGTAAGAGACCGGAGGACTACTGTCATCCGTGGTTGACCATGGAAGCATATAATAACACATATGCCTTCCATATCAATCCAATTCCAAGTCAAGCACTATGGGAAAAGTCACCATATAACAGACCACAAGCCCCAAAATTTAGAAACAAGCCCGGACCACTTAAGAAAAAAAGAAGAAAATATGCAGATGAGGAGCCAAGTGAGAGTAAGAAGTTGAAGACAAAGATGAAAATAATATATAAAAAAGGTCGATGTCGTTGTTGTGGCGAAGCAGCACACACCAGAAGGAACTGTCTAAAGAGGGCTGCTGCCGAAGAGGCTGCTGCAGCTGCAGAAGCTGCTGCTGCAGAGGCTGCCGCTGCACAACCCACTGCTGCTAATGGTGGTGAAGGTCAGAATGACTCCGCTACCCCTGTCCCAGAAGTCCCAACCGAAATCAATCTTGACCAAAGTCAACCACCCTTGGAAGCAACTGATGACTCTCAACAGGTTCACGAGCTTATATGATTTTAAATTTATCATACTCACATCCTTACCTAGTTTACTAACTATGTTACATTTTTTTTTGGCTGATAGGTTCTATCCTCACCTGTTAGGCCGCCAAAGCTCCCTCTAAAAAGAAAGTTAGCCAAGGATTGTGAAAAATCAGCTTCAGGAAGTAGCAATCCACCAGTAACCACCCCACCTGCTGCTACCCCACTAGGAAGTTGTCATACATCAAGGAATCCCCCCACCTAACCCTATGCAAGGTGCAACACAGGGAACTGCTACAAGGCTTGCAAATTTCATGAAGTTTGTGCTGAATCTTGGATTCAAGGCACCCAGACACAAAAAATGAAGATTAGGATGATTATGTTTAGGGAAAGCAGGCTGTCTTTTTGTATCTATTTTGCTGATGTTATTTACAATGCCTAAAACATTGTCCCAGTGTTGGGGATTTTAGAAAAAGCAGGCTATTTTTTTGTATCTATTTTGCTGGTGTTTTGGCTCTATAATGCCTTTTTTGAATCAAACATCACCAATATGAATATGAATTATGAATTATGATTTTATTCAATTAAGTTTTCTCAGCCTTTTGTTTATATATTATCCTCTGTTACAAATTTAAGACTAGTTCAAGTGCTGTCCATTTATATTTCATTGAAAAGAAGTCCAGGAAAAGAAGTATGCATATAATCAAACACCTTAATTTCCATTTCTTTCAAACAAAAGGATAGGAACAACTACATGAACAAGGAATGCATATAACATGCATATCATTTATTTTTTGCTAGATACAGTTGACCCTCCTGTCTATCCAGCTTTAATACAAGAATACCAATTACAATCAGCAGCATGAACACAAACATCAAAATTCTCCCCATTTTTATAACCCTAATTTCAGCTTCTAATTTACCAAATTTTCAAGCCATCTTCATCTTCCATTCCTCATCATCAACTGAATGTCTTGTTCTATCATCACATGGCATGTCATTTTCCAAAACTTTATCAACCCACAAAAATAATCCACACCATTTCTTACCCACTGTCTGCACATCAAAGAAAATTCAATCAGCAAAATTTATATCCATAAATACAGCAATCAACAACAACAATACTTACATTGTAGTTTGGGCAACCCAGGAACGGTCTCCCTGGATTAGAATCCGTCCCTGACCACCGCAGCACTGGTCTCGACCTGCATGCACACCATTCTGACAAACGAGCTTCTCTGTTTCTGTTCATTCTCCTCATGATGCTTCCAAATGATCGTGGGTTGTTCGAGCTCCTAGCTGCATTGCTCGTGCTAGCCATAACCGACGGGTTTCAGAAAGGGAGAAGAGAAGAACACAGCACCGACGAGAAGAGAGCAGAGTGAACAATGTGGCCTTCAAATTTGGGGATTAGGGTTTTAACTTCACCTGAGGGACCAAATTGAGTCGGAAGACTTTACTCTGCCACATCAGCTAGCCGTTGTGAGTCACACGTGTCAACGACGCTGCTAGCTAAGCTTTCCGATTGCGCCACCTGTCCATAAATTGCCGGAAGGACAACTTTGAGTCCCGGAGTGCAAGTTCGGGGATGACTTTGAGGAACTTTTAAGTTCAGGAACTACTTTGAGACTCGAGTGCAACTTCAGGGACTACATTGAGGCTTATCTCCCTCTTACTCCGTCTTTTCTCTTCCTCTTTTTTTTTAAATAATTTTACAATAATTTTATATATTTATTATTATTTAGTATCAAATATTTTTTTAATTTAAAATTTACATATTTTTCGTAATAATTTGAATTTATATCCTCTCAAACAAAATTTCTAAAAAACAAATTTATTAGTTGACTGCATCTGGTTGGTTGTACCGTATTGTCTCAAAAAATCAATAGCTATCCTAGTGGAAAGAACAATTATAAACCGCTTTGTTAATTTTGTTAAGCGCAGAAAACAAGTTTGATTTGAAAGCGCAAGCAGAGCAGAAAAGCAAATGTCTCAGGCCTTTGCAACTGCACTTGAGCCTTTGAAGTTACACTCATGCAGATTCACACACACCCCATCCTTCTTCTCTCTCCCTCCCTTTCCCGCCTTCAACGCCAAACCCTCTCTCACTCTCACACCTCTTCGTCTCTCTCCTTCCCACCCTCCTACTCTCACTCACATCCTCCCTTCCCGTTTTCGGACACCATGCACCACGCAAAAATCAGGTATACCCTTTCTTGTTGTTTTACTCTCAACTTCCCTTTGGGGCATTTTCTCAAACACTTGTGCTGCAACATTTTTTAAAACTTGAAATATACTCTGTTCTTCTAGACATGATTTCGCAGCTTGAGATTGGGAAACCGGAGCGAATCAAGAAACCCGAGAAGCGAGTCAATGGAATATTCTGGATCATACTACTCAACATTGGCATATTCGTTGCTGACCATTTCTTTCAGGTCTGCCTCGTTTTGTCTTAGTTTCTGTTTGGTTTAACTTATACTCTTATAGGAAAAGTACTTTAAATTTGATAGAATTAAGTAGAAAAGTTTACTTTTTGGAGGAATTATTTTGAAAAAAAAAAGAGTGGAATTCATGAATTCAGATTCAACTTATAATTAGATTTGTCCAGAATGCTGAGTTCGGCATTGTTAGATCAAGGTGTAAAGTTATGTTTTAGTTAACTCCCAATTTTGTCCCTGTAAAAAAATGGGCACTATAGTTTTCCCTTGTAGCACACCAGATATGTAGCCATCTCATTATTATATATAAGTATAATCCTTCAATAAGTTAATGAAAGCATGTATGCAGTTGCTGATATCATCTTTCATAATTTGTATTAGTTTCTATTGTTTAATATGAATGATCTCAACTAGGTTAATGGCATCAAATCTCTGTACCTGTACCACAACTGGCCTGCTTGGTACCAATTTGTCACAGCAACATTTTGCCATGCTAATTGGTCAGTCCTCTCTAATTTCTTTTTTTCTTTTTAAGACAAAAATTGTTTGTAGTTAAATTTTCATAGGATAAAGTATTTTTTTTTTTTTTGTATTCTGATGTGTTACTTTGTCATTTACCTCATTTTACAATCTTACTACTGTTTTTAACTCTTCCAGGAAGCATCTTTCTAGCAACCTTTTCTTCTTGTACATTTTCGGTAAGGTGGATTTTCTTCTTTTGATCAAGTGAATTGTAAGATTGCTTGAGCAGTTTTCATCTTATTGTTCTTGCAACAGGAAAACTTGTTGAAGAAGAGGAAGGGAACTTTGCTTTGTGGCTTTCTTACATTCTTACTGGTGTTGGAGCAAACCTTGTTTCATGGTTGGTTTTACCAAGAAATACAGTTTCTGTTGGAGCTTCTGGTGCTGTTTTCGGGTTGTTTACTATCAGCGTCCTCGTAAAGGTACCTGGAATTGTGTTCCAATTTATTTGTTCATTTGTTAGTCTCTAATCATCCTTCCATGTTCTTACATTTATTATAACTTATATCTGGATGTAGATGTCCTGGGATTGGAGGAAGATCCTTGAAGTTCTAATTTTGGGTCAGTTTGTTATAGAGAAGGTGAGCATGGACATATTTTCCCCCTCTTATTGTGTAAAATAACTGCAAATCGTTATCGATTTAGACTGTTTTCGTCCTCTCAAAATGTCAATATAGTGAACATACAATTCAAGTAATTATTGCATGAGGCTATGTGTGTCCATTATCATAATTTGTAGAGATGCTTCCAGTGTACTATGATATCCTCCATGTTCTTTAATGATCATTTGAATATTAATTTTTTGAAAAGATAAAAGTTGTATCTCATAGATTTCTCCCTAATGAATTAATCCATGTTTGAGTATAGATCTGTTATCTGTGACTGTTTTAGGTGATGGAAGCAGCCCAAGCTTCAACTTCATTATCAGGAACCTTTCGCGGAGGCTACGCATTGCAGAATGTCAATCATATTGCTCATCTTTCTGGTGCTCTTGTTGGTGTTCTCTTGGTTTGGCTCCTAAGCAAAGTCCCTGCTGATCCCTCAGAACCATAATATACTTTGCACAACAAAACTGGCCAAACTACAAATGTGACTTTGCTCAGCTAATATTTCAAGTCAGAGTCTAGGTTTTGTTTACTACTTCTGTGGCTGTTGGATATTTATCATCTATGTAACAGGAATGTATTAATTGTAAAGGTGTTGTCTAGTGCTAGCTGCCCTAGGAGAAAATATAAGATCATTATCCAAACGGAAATGCTGTAAATGAAGGAACATAACATAATTATTTTATCGAAATGAAATAAAAATAAAGTGAATTGAGGTGAACTAATTAATTGAATTTCATTCTAATTTAAATTCCTTGAAATTGACGAATACTTTATTCGAACGCCCTTACATACATAAAATGAAATGTTGATCCATCCGTGTGTTATTCTAATGAGCCAAAAACTTGAACATTGCATTTTTACATTCTTTTTAGTAATTCACAATTGTTGATAGGGGCATTTCTTTTCCTAGGTTAAGAAAAGAAAATTGTATTTTTAAAAAACAAAACATGTTCATTTTCTGTAGCAAAATTTTTCTCCGTATTCCATTTTCATTACATTGTGTAATAAAAGCTATAAAAAAAAGTAGTGTGAAAATCTTTGCTCAGTACCCATTCCTCTCTCTCTCACACACTTAATATTGGATAAGGGAGAATCAAATGCAATTGACTATAGTAGAACCTAAAGAATTAAAGTTGAAGAATGAAAAACAAGCAATTGTGATGAGGTAGTTTGTTTAACAACACAACTTTTGCTGCGTGAGCGTAAGAATGTAATTACATTGAAAATTTAAAAAAAAAAAGGAAGAAAAAAAAGAAAAAATGTTCACCCTGAACCTCACCAATTCTTTTAGTAGAATACTGCTGTACATGAATTTGCAAGTTGGTATGTACCATGTTGACATTGAAACTGCTTTTGGCACATGATGGAAAATCCTTCTCCCAATCTATACATTTGAGAATGACGCTTAAACCTTGCTGTGAGAAGTGAAGTCTCCAATTCACCATCTCTAAGAAGCCTTCGGTTCCTTCTAGTCGCGAAAGCCGAAGCTTTATGATCATTGAAACCTATAGATGGGATCTGTAAGAGACCACAGAAGGGAACACTAGTAAATGGCTTTTCGTAAATTTTATCCAAGCTTTCAACTGGTATATTGTCATCTTCCTCTGTCGAATTCGGCATCTTCTTGGTTTTCAGTCTTTTTATGGTACTTAGCAACCTATTTTCCTCTTCTCTTAATCCAGCCATTCGCCAAGCATCGGCAACAAGCATGATTGTGGATTTCTTGGGTGGAATGTGAAAATCTTCCATTATTTGGAGCATTCCTTCTGCATTCCATGGCTGTTTTGCTTCAGCATACCCTGAGATAAGCGTCTCAAAGGTCTTAAGATTTGGCGAAATACCGAACTCACGCATCTTGTCAAAGACTCTGACAGCATTGTCCATTCTTTTAGAACTGCACCATCCACTTATGATAGTTGTTAACAAAACAACATTTGGTTGGATGCCTGATTCGACCATCGCATTCAGCAGTTCTTCTGCCTTTCCTGCTTCTTGCGCTCGAACATAAGCTTTAGCAAGAATACTATAAGCATGTATATCTGGTTTTATACCAGATTTCAACATGTCATCGTAAACTTGTTTGCATTTCTCTAAGAATCCAGCTTGGCTCCATACATTCATTACTGTACTATATGTAACCACATCTGGCCGAACATGAAATTCCTCCATCAACTTTAAAACCTGTCAATGGATATTCAGAATGTGTTACAAGATGAACGCATATGTATAAGAAATTAAGAGTCAATCCACCATGCCAAGCAAAATAAAAGTGAGAGCTTCATTATTCTTCCCTCGTTAACTGAATTAGTTAGTTAGACGTCTTAATTGCTTAAAGGCAAACAACTGATTCAGAACAAAATGTTTCAGATACAGATGCCCAATACATCCAAATTGTTAATTTCTCTTTAGAAGAAAATAACTTGGATGTACACAGCACAAAGAAAATAACTTATAGAGGTTGTTTCATCTTTCCCTTATGTAGAACTTTGATCCACCCCGCCCAATTGCTTAACTTAAACATCATTGCCAATTGCTAATTGTCTTCTAACATAACTTCTTGCTTTACTCTATATTATTTTTATTATAAAATCAAGAGAGTATGCAAGTTGGTTCTATACGGAATGTGTCTACAGTATCATTTATCATAGACAGGTTCAAAGCAATTTTTCGTCAAGAAAGAAATTTCAGACCACAACCACAAGTTCAAACGTACCTCATCAACACCATCTCTATCCATCACACCCGCAAAGCCATTAATCAGGGAGTTGAATTCAATAAGATTTGGCTGCAGGCCCAGATCCTTCATCTTATACATAATCCTAAGAGCTTCCTTTACTTTGCCTTCTCTACAGTATCCGGTTATGATGATTGTGCAAGTTCTCTCGTTTGGTTCCAAACCATACCTCTGCATCTCTAAAATCATCGCTTCGGCCTGAGCAGTCTGTCCTGTGTTAGCATAAGCTGTTGCTATAGTATTGAAAGTAACAACATCTGGTTGCATTCCCGAACAAGTCATCTTATTTATCACATTCCAGGCCTCTGATATATTCTCCAGCTTACACCTTGCTCTGATAAGCATGTTATATGTGTTGAGATTTGGTTTCAACCTTGCATCTTCCAACATCAGATCTAGCAACTTCGTCGATTCATCAGGCTTACCTATAATACCATACCCTTTTATCAATGTGTTATAAGTGCTAGTGGTTGGTCTTAGTCCACTCTCTTTCATCTTTTGGACAGTTTTCATGGCATCATCCATGTTACCGGATTCAGCAAATGCATTTATAAGTGCATTATAAAATACCGGGTCGGGCTTCATGTGTTTTGCTTCCACTTGTGAGACGATAGAATGTATAGGCTTGAAGCACTTTTGATTGGTCAAGGCATTTAAAAGGGTTGTGTACGTTACTAGAGATGGTTGGTGCCCTTCTACAATCAGATTTTCAAACATGGGAATAGCTTCCTGAGATTTTCCTCTCTCTATCAGAAAATTCATTACCTTTGTTTTCGAGCGTACCACACGGCAACTTCTTTTATCAATGCAGAACGCGCAGCTGGGTTGGCTGCTGGAATTTAAAATCTTAACAATGTTATTCATTTGAGTCTTGCCATCAGAACGATTCCCCTACCATATTACATGCCAAAAGATAATCAATTTTGATCAGTAATAGCTTCTTATGAAGTGGATGTAAACTAGATTTTGAGCGATAAGAACATAAATCCTTACTAGCAAGTAAACATCTCCAAAAGCAAGAAAGAATCACCATCTATAAAGAAAACTAGTGTTACACCTTAGAAATTAAAATGTGAATCTTGCAATGATAGGCAACTATTTTCTTCGTCGGAACCATCGGTATCCTCTTCAGTTGGCATGCCTCTCCGGACACCAAATTTTTCCATACCTAAGGCTCAATCAACCATATATATTGAAGGTTCTTTGATATAGATCCAACTAAGCCACAACACAACATGAATCAAAACTCCAAAAAGCACTAAAATGGCAGCACTTCAAGATAATCAATTTGCATAATTAAGCTTAATACCTTGACGCTGTTTGATTGAAACGATCCTTTCTTCATGTTGGAATTTGCAGATTGATTATCATTTCTTCTGCCAGTTGCAGAAACTGTATCATCGTTTTCAGGTTTCTTCATTATTCTCCTCTAAATGCTGTTCCTCAATGTGAATTTCGAATCACTTCAATATAGAACAAGAACCGTTGCCACTCCTACGATTTCAATTCAGAGAAGATCATAACTGAAAAATTCATAAAATTTGAGAAATCGAACGTCAAATTAGATTGCAAGAAATCTGAATATCTTTTTTTTCTCTCAAGAAACTTACAATCAATTACTCTCTCTCTCTCTTTCTCATTCCGCATTAAGAAGGTTCTTTAACAAACAGGAAGAGTTGAAATGAAGTTTAAAACCGCAATACAGAAGATGAGAAAAAAAGAACGATAAAAAATAAAGAATGGATATTGGATTTTATTACCTGCTGAATGTGCAGGCAGAGTGGCACGAAATTAGAGATTAGTGTGGTTTATGTGAGTGGTGTAGCAGAGTTGAAAGTACAGGTGGGGTTATGCCATCCAATGGAAAGAAAATCAAAGAAGATATTCTTAGGTTAGTTAGAAGGTAAGAAATAGAAAAAAAAAAGAAAAAAAAGAAAAGAAAGAAAAAAAATTGAGTGAATTTTTATTTTTTTTAGATGTGTTTGGATGAAAAGAAAATAAGAAAAAAATATTATAAAAAGACAATCTTACTCTTATATTATAAAATATATTAAAAAAAGTGAAGAGATAATATTGAAAGTAGTGAAAGAAAATAAGTTTTTTCTCCATTTTCTTTTTAATATTGGAGAGAAAAAAAAAATCGGTGGATTCCACCAGTTTTTTCCATCCCTTTTTTTTTCTCTCTAATTTCTCTTCACAATCAAACAATGAAAAATAATCATTTTCTTTCCTCTTTTCTTTCTTTTTTTTTTCTTTCCTTGCATTTTCTCTTCAAACAAACATAGCCTTATGGATAAGTATTGATTTGATCCCTAAAATTTAGATCAAAATCAAAATCAAAATCATCCCTAACCTTATTTTGAATTTAAAATCTGTCCCTAATATTTTATTTAATATTAAAATTGTTCTATTTGACCATTTTATGTTTATTCTACTAACCCTATTCTCTTTCCTCTCTAACTCCAAATCCTATCTTCTTCGCTCCACCGCAAGAATACACAGATCATATTTCTCTTCTTCTTCTTCTTCATACACCTCGTTCTTCTCCTCCTCTTCTTTTTCTTCTTCACACACAATCGCCACACACACTTTTTCACCTCGACGACCTCCACCCCGACGGCGCGGCGACCTCCAAGTGCAGCAGCGGCCAACAGCGACCTCCACTTAGACGACGCGGCAACTTCCAAGAGCAGCAGCGGTGACCTCCATGCTTTTTATAAGATATAGTTTCATTTTTTTTGTTTAAAAGAAAATTTGAATTTGTTGTTAAATTTAAAAATTTTGATGTTATTCATCACAATTCCTAATTCTCTAATTTTTATTGTTAGTTTTGTTCTTGCTTTTATTTTTGGATTTTTGAATTGTTGTTTTTCTTTTTGGATTTTTTGTTTCTCTCTAATTTTTTTTTCTTGTTCTTGTATTTGATTGTTTTTTATAATTAAATTTATAGATTTTTGGTTTTTGTAATTGGAGATGGATTTGGATATTTTTAATTCTTGTAATTGGATTTTGTTAATTGTATTTAAGGATTTGAAGTTTTGAGTTTTGTTAATGGAAGAAGAACAAAAAAAGTGAAATGGTGAAAAAAAGGGTATTTTTATCATTTAGAAAAAAAATTTATTTAAAATTAAAAGGATAATTTTAATATCAAATAAAATATTAAGAACGATTTTAAAACTAAAATAAGATTAAAGACGATTTTGATTTTGATCCTAAACCTTAAAAAGTAAAACAGTATTTATCCCATATTTTTATTATCCACTAAAAAGAAAAATAAAAGTAAAATCTTTTGAAAATGGAGACAAAAAAAAACAGAAATTTTTTTGTAAAACCCACACCAAATTCTGTGCAATTCTTGCCAAGGGCCGAAGCCTCTTTAAAAAAAAGGTGGCTATCCAAATTATAATTTTAGATTTTTTTTTACTATAAATAAAAAGCCTTTATTTTTCAAAAAAAAATAGTTTAACTTTAATTTTTGGAATACAATTTTTTTTAGCATTTGAAGTTATAATAAACTTTAAGTTATTTATAGATTTTGTCGTATCCCGAACGGACTTCTATTCAATTTCTCCATAAATATCCATGCTTCTTGAGATGAAATTCAATACTAATAGCTCATTCTTCTTTTTGATATTGTTCTCCTTTTTAATTTACTCTTTACAATGTCTGAAATTTCATTATTATCTATTCATTATGATGGTGAAATAGTGTATGATGAAAAAAGTTCTATCGTATTTAGGCCTGCTCAACCAGTGATTGCATACTTTGACAGCGTTAAAAAATTTAATATTGTATTTCATTAGCCAACAACACATGAAAAGAGTGAAAAAATTACCAGAGATATCCTTCGGAATAATATTTTGTTTTACAAAAGGTATATCATAGATGTTGTAATTGTTTTTTTTTTTTGTTATTTTTATTAGAGTTTAGTTTTTTAGCATATTTTATGTTTTCTGTTTAGGTATCAGTTACGTGATGACAAAGATATACATCTTATAAGGGTGTGGCACAACCGGGGACAAATGTTCATCTGTTGAAATTATTTGTTTTCTTAGTTGAGTTAAGTGGACGAGGATCATCTGCGAATACTGTTGATGATAGCCTTTTAAGTAGAGCAGTCGGAAGAAATATTAGAAGGACGATAATTGACCTAAATATGCCACCTGAAGGTAGTCAAGAGGAGTTAAATGTTGAACACTCTAACGAAGGCATGATGTAATCTTGATATTGAAAGTCATGAGGGTTCTGCAATTAGGGGCCCGATGATGGATCCCCATCAAGTTAATCCCAATGACAGTGAAGACGTTGAGGCTGAATCAACGAAAATTTTTGATGTGGGTGAGGAGGAGGAGGAAGAGATCAACTACTACAGTGACATACAAATCGCGCTGACACAGCTTATTATTTCTCGACCATACGACTGGTCGGATCACTTTTCCTCTTTAAATCTCGAGGCAATGACTTTAGATTGTTTATTTAGTCATGGAGGTCCAAAAAAGGATTCTGTCAGTGAGTTTGAGATTGGACAAGAGTTTGAAAACAAGGCGGAAGTCATGTTGGCCGTTAAGACATATAGCATCAAGAAAGCTGTGGAGTATAAAATACTAGAGAGTGACCAGCTAAAATATGTTGTACAGTGTACCCAGTTTGGGTCCAGTTGTGGATGAAACATACACATATCTTATCGTCAAAAGCAGAAAAAATGGGAGGTGAGGAGATACAATGGTCCTCACACTTGCATGCAAACATTGGTGGGCCAAGACCATCGAAGGTTGGATTCGAAGGTGACTGCTCAGCACGAGGGTTAAAGCAGATCCAACCATCAGCATAAGGGTTGTGTAAGGAGGTGAAAGGTTTGACTTGCAAAGCAGAGAATCATTGGTAGGATATACAAAGACTGAGAGGAGTCATACATCAAGCTTTCTCGTTGATTATTCGCTATGTAGATGTCCTTACCTGATAAGATTCATTATATTGTCTTTAGTTATGTATTCTTAAGGTAGTCAGTCCTCTTGTATTATAACATCTAGGGTTATTTATGTATTTGGGTTCATCTTATAACACAACCTTGGCCTGCTTCAGCTGATACTGGCATATTTCATTGGGTGTTCTGGACGTTTTTTTCCATATGTTGAGACCTTTAAGCATTGCAAATCACTTATTTCGATTGATGGCACTCACTTGAATGGTAAATACAGAGGCTTGTTATTGATGGCTATTGCTCAAGATGGTAATTCAAACATATTGCCTATTGCATTTGCAGTTGTCAAGAGTGAGACGAAAGAGATTTGGTCATTTTTTCTTTCGTATCTGAGGCAGCATGTTACACCCCAACCAGACGTGTTAGTGATTTCAAACAGGCACAAATCGATTGATGCTGCATTGAACACATAAAAATGTATGGAAACCGCCACATGCCTTTCAGGTGTTTTGTACACAACATATTGCTGCCAACTCCATGACTCACTTCAAAAACAAGGACTTGAATAAGGTTCTTATTAATGTAGCATATTTAAAGTCGCACCAAGAGTTTGTTCATTATTTTGGTCGTCTGAGGGGCGAGAATATCGCAATTACAAACTGACTTGAAGAAATGCCTCATTCACAGTGGACATAATATGCAAATGAAGGTCGCTGATTTAGGCACATAACAATAAACATCTCAGAATGTATCAACGTTGTCATGAAGGATTTTCGTAATCTGCCCATCACAGCTCTTGTTAAGTCAACCTACTTCCATTTGGGTAAATTTTTTGCGTGAAAGGGTTCAAAGGTCCAGGCACAGCTTTAAGTTAGCGTTGAATTCTCACAGATGTTGATAAAAGCCATATAGTTCAACTCGAAACACGTTAATACTATAAATGTTTACCAGTTTGATTGGTCGAGGACCACGTTCACCTAATGTGCACGGTGCACCTGAGAGTCAGAGGCATCCAGAAATAGAATGCCCCTGATCATCTGCATAATATATCATTTGGTATAATGCAATAGGCGCTCCTCCGTCGAGTGCTCCTCCAACTCCCCGCAAACAGTATTCTAAAACCAAGTTAACTTGACAGTCCACTTGGTCTGTGACTGTCTATTATCAGGGCCCAGAACAACACCCAATAGCTGCTGACACAGGTCTTCAATGGACGTTCCCTGGTAGAATTGCTCAAACCCGCCGATTCAGCCACTGACTGGATCTCCATTAATAACGAGTCCCAACTGATAAGCCATGTCATACAAGGTGATAGTCATCTCCCCACATGACAGGTGAAACGTATGAAATTCGAGTCGCCATCTATCGATCAACGCTGAGAGCAATGGCCAGTCATGCTCCCACTCTACCATGTAGGCAACATGCTCGAATCCTACTCGTCTAAGATGTGGCCTAATATGCTCGGACGGATATCCTAATAAATTTCTTCTAATACGCAAGACCTGAGACGCCTACTAAATAAAATAAATAAGCAAAATAAAAAAGACTCAACAAGTAATAACACAAATTCAATTTCACATAAATAAGGCCGCGTTTCTTTACAGAGACAAGACATTAAAACAAAAACACAGAGACACAAAATTATGTTTGACAGATGAGACATGAACAAAGACATTGTGTCTAGAGACACTGAATTAGTGTCCATCCTGATAAAAAAGACACAGAAACACTAATAAGGAACACAATTTAATTTTTATTTTTTCTTTCATTATTCTTGTTAATTTTTCATAATTATATTTTTTATTATTATATTTTTCTCAAAATTTTTGAATAAAAAAATAATAAATTGAATTTTCATAATTTGTTCTAATTTATTACTAAACAGAATACAAGAACATAAAATTTTATGTCTTTGTCCTTTGTGTCTTGTCTTATCCTGTCATGTCCTCAAAAACAAACACAACCTAAAAAACATGAGTTATAATGTATACCACTCGGTCAAGTCTACCTTCAATATAGTCATGATCCAGTCTATAAAGAGTATCCTGGTACTCTAGTAATTTTTACTCCATAAAACTACACTCTAATAAAATAAATTAAAATAAAATAATTTTAAATTAATTAAATTTTTATCAGACATGTTCAAAATAAATGTAAATAACATAATCAATTGGATGTAAACAATTATCTAAATAAAATAACTTATGTTAAAATTAATTCTATTAAATTACTAATCACATTTGGCAATAATCAAATGAAAGAGAAACCAGAAAAATGGAATTACCAAAATTAATCCTAATTAGTTCAAATGAAATAATAATCAAAATATTTTTTTCTAACTTAACATCTATTCATAACCACATGATAGTTTTACATATATTAAACTAACAACACATATAAAGTTATGAAACTAAATGTATCATCCGCTAATCAAATTAATTAACATAACTAATAACTTAATCTAATTAACTTGCTAAAGAAACATATTCAAATAATAAATAATAACAAATCAAACAAAAAAGATAAACATAACAATAGAATTATCTGAAACTGACGAACTAAAGAAATAAATAATTTTAACGATGTCCAAAGAAATGACCTTGATAAAATAAGAGAGGATGAGAGCAAATAGAGTAAAAAGGTGAAATGAAAACATGAAACATAAGAAATATAACAACAAATCGAATTAAAAAAGAAAATAAAACAACAGAATTATTTAAAACTAGCAAATGAAGAGACCACAGACTTCAACAATTTCTAAAGAAATAATCTTGACAAGAGAAGGAAGGATGAGAATAAAGAGAGTTGAAAAGAAATAAAAACGTGAAAAATGAAGTGGTCCTCCCGTGGCTTTTATATTTGGGTGAACTCAATGTGAAGTTCGCCAAGATTACGGCGAACTCTATAAATAACTTAGAACTTAGAGTTCGTTGTGGTATGGCGAACCTTACCAAAGTAATGAGGTTTGCGAGGGTACGACGAATTTGCTTCAAATACAAAAAAAAAAAAAAATTGTATCCCAAAAATTAAAGTTGAGATAATTTTTTCAAAAAATAATTTTTTTTATTTTATAGTAGAAAAAATTCTTTAATATTTGTTAATAAAAAAATTAATTTCTATAGAG
>NC_029790.2:128298533-128298826 GCF_000816755.2 Arachis ipaensis
CTTTTTCAGAAAAAAAAAATCAACTTTCTTTTCAAATTATAAATACAATTCATTAATAATTTAGTGGAAGCTCGTCAACAAAAAGTTCAAATATTTTTGTATTGTGTGCTAAGAAAATATTATAACCCAACTTATTTAAAAAATAAAATATAAATTTTATTATCTTTTCAATCTACTCATCTATTCAAAGAAATTTTCTATTCTTCTATTTTATCTTTTTATTTTTTTTTTATCTTTTACTCTTTAAGATTTTAATTTTTGTTTTTTTTTTCATGTAAATTAAAAAAAAAATA
>NC_029790.2:128298918-128303128 GCF_000816755.2 Arachis ipaensis
AAATATAAAATATATATTAAAAATAAATATTAAATATAAATATATAATAATTAATCTTTTATGTGGACATAATATTTTTATTTTTATTTTTATCTTTTATTTTTTTCTCAAGATGTACACCGGGTGGCTTGTGTAAATTCACACAACCTATTGTGTTAAGTGCGTTTCGGGGGAAAAAAAAAGAACATTAATAATAACGGTTTACAATAGCAAAGTGTAACAGCCAAAATTCATTCTACATAAACAAAATAGAGAATGAAAAGAAGATGACTTAGCTATGTATTAGTTAGTTTTTTTTTTTTTTTAAATTGTTGAAACAAACTTGCATATATTTAATAATGACATAAGTTATGAAAATTTCACATTTATTTATAAGTTTTCATGTCACAATTAATTGAACCAAATCATGCAAATAAAAGAGTTGTATGTCTATCCCCTATAAAACCGACTTTGCAAATCATCATCAACAAAGAATTTGACATAACAAGAGGCATTGATAATTGAGCATTGAACCATGGCAACACTCCACAACTTCTTTGTTCATCAAAAGTGGAGTTTCATTCCACATTCCTATTTGAGCCATCATCACTTGCAATATACGAATCCTATTTGAGCCGCTGTTCACAAAAGGTAGCTCAAGATTGTCGCGACGAGATTCATTCGAGTGTAATTTATTGTAAATTTTGTAAAAATTAATAAATAATTAATTAATAAATTAATTATTATTCAAAAGAATTAAAAAATTTAATTTTTATAATTTAGAGGAGTAAAAATATTAAAAATACGAATTTTGACATTAATTTTAAAAATTTTAACCTAAAATCAGATTAATAGATCGAACTAATTAAACCGAATCCAAACTAGGCCTAGGGTCCAATCCGTTCACTCTCTTATAAGTGCTTCAGCCACTTCTCCCTCAATGAAAGGGAAATTCTGGTTGTGGAGTGGAGAAAAGAGAAATCGACGTAAAGAAAAAAAATCTAACGTCTCCAAAAATTCAATCGTCCACAACTTTTAATTCAGAGTTCCGATTAAAGAGTCGTCAGCGGTCACGTATTCGTCTCGAAATTTTTTTCAATTCTATTTAAATAAAGTGGTAAGAAATTTGCATTTCTTACCTGATTCTCTATCTCTCTCCTCAATTTCGTGATTTTAGAGTTTGGGTATTGAGGAATTGAATGATTTTGATGGTTTAGGTGAACTCTAGCAGTGGATAATATCACTAGGTTTTGTCCAATTGATCCATGGGTAAGGTAAAGAACTATTGTACCCTTGTGGATTATTGAATTAGTGAACCCTACGAGGATTATAGTGATATTGTATGAATTAGATGGTGTTCTTGTTGATTTGAAGTTCAATTGGGCGGTTTGGAACGAAATTCGGGTAATTAAGCTTGAGGAATTGATGTTTGGGAGTTTGAAGCTTGTGAAATGAGAGGTTTTTGAGGTGTTCCGAGTTTAGGAAGAAATCGGTCAAGGTATGGTTTTGGTTTCTCGTAGTTAATGTTTAATGTCACGTGAAAACTTAGGCTAGAAGACCTTTAAGATAGGAATAAATTGAATGAATTATTGATGGATTGTGTATATGGTATATGATGTGTGGTTCGGTTTTTGTAAATGATTTGCTATTGGAGTTGGTTGGTTTTGGAAAAAGATTTAATATTGGAATTGGTTTGGTTTTGAAATAATTTGATACTGGAAATGATTTGAATGACTGAAAGGTATTTGGTTTAGTAGTTGGGACTCTTGAAGGGTGACAGAAGTTTGAGTTTAGAGGAGATACTGTCAAAATTTCTATAAAAATTAGAGTTTTGATTTGAAGTGTTATTTTAAAAAGAAAAAAATTATTGTGTGGTTTGTATATTTGAGACTATTCGTTGACCCTCTGTCGCAAGATATGACCGAACACTTCTGGTTTAAAACCAGTTTCTTATATGACAAAGCAGTTTGGTTCAGTTTCTAAACCATTTAAAATGGTTTAGTGCAGTTTCAGTTCATTTTATGGAAAAACTGAACCATGCACACCCCTACTTGCATATATATATAAATTGAGCTTGGAGTTTGACTCTATGAAATATTATATTTGAGTTTAGAGTTTGACTCCATAGAATATTATTGAGCTTGTTGTTTGACTCCATGCAATATTATTGAGCTTGGAGTTTAATTCCATAGAAGATTATATTTGAGTTTGGAATTTGACTCCATGGATATTATTTTTGAGTTTGGAGATGTGTTCACAGAGAAACTGTTCAATGGTTAACTACCAGGACATGTCGAGTTGGCAATATAACCAACAGATAAGACTCATTAGCCATAGGATAGACATACATCATGTGCATTTGTATGTTTTACTTGGGTGTGCATTGTTTTGGTTTGCTTAATTGCTTAACTATGCTTATCTGCTATTTGTTCCATTTGCTGTAATTACACATATGTCTGTGTTTTTCTTGTTTGAATTGCATGTGTATGTTTTCTGAGATACCCCTCTTGGCGGAGGTAGGAGGGAGCTGTACCACCGGTGATTCGGAGAATTGGAGAAGACAGAAAGTGAAGTGTTAGGTTAAAGTTAGATTTAGAACTTGAATACCTTAGATAACTTACTTAATTTCTGGTTTAGTTGGACCTTTAAGCTGAAATCCGAGTGTCGGTGTTCTAGGAATGCTTCTGGCTTTCCCGGGACCTTTTATATTAAGGATAAAGTATATTTTTTATCCTTGAAGTTTGGTAAAAGTTTCAAAAATACTTTTAAATTTTATTTTGTTTTAATTTTGTCCCAAAAATTTTCTATTTGCATCAAATATACCCTCAACGGCTAAATTTTTTAAAAATTTAACACCAATCTAATAATAATACATGAAAATTATGCTTGATTTGCTTGTGTTGAGGGTTATTCTTATGAAATTATTGTTGAATTGATTTTAAATTTTTTAAAAAAATTGTCGTCAAGGGTATATTTTATGCAAATCGAAAACTTTTGAGACAAAATTGAAACAAAATAAAACTTAAGGATATTTTTAAAACTTTTGTCAAACTTAAAGGACAAAAAATATACTTTACCCTTATATTAATTATGTGGGCATCTTTACCATGCTGAGAATCTCCGGTTCTCATCCTATGCATATTTCTATTGTTTTTCAGATGCAGGTCTAGAGGTACCTCATTGAACGTGCAGGTCTAGAGGTACCTCATTGAACGTCTGGAGTTTTCTGTGCAAGCGAAATTTGGTTATTTTAGGATGTTGTATTTTATATTTATGATATGTATATATGTATATAGATTCTCTTCTGTATATACTTTATGTTTGTCCCTCTAGAGTTTGACTTGGAGAAACAGGTGTTTATTCTATAATTTGAGTTATATTTTGGGTTTTATAAAAATATATATTTAAATATTCTGGCCGGTCTTAGTTTCGCAGGTCCAGTCTAAAGCTTGATATGTGTTTTAAAATTCTGATCTGTATATTATGTTTTTAGCCTTCTTTAATCTTACCTATCTATTTTATGCTTATTCGTACGAGTGTGACATGATTTTTTATTTTTTCGTTTTTGCTTAGATTCTTTTTCAAAGCTCCTAGTTTATACCTTGTCGTTTATACTTTATTCGTCTCTATGGGTAAAATATTACATTTATGGTAATCAAACCGTTCCTGAAAGTGTTGTTCTAACCTTGTAAATGTTGTGGGAAAGCAGTGTTATGACGACATGTCCAAATATGTTGTCACAATTCCAAACCTCAAGCCCAAAAAGGACGAAATTTTGCAGAGGAGTAAAAAGGTTTGGAATGCTTGTGCTACACACTAGTTGATGACTTCAACTCAATAATATATTTATTGTAAATAAAACAATGAAATACTCTATGTGAATAAAAAGGTTATAACTTTATGTATAATTTATTGTATAGCTCTAAATTCCAAGAACAATTTAAAATGATGATGGAAGAGCAATAATACTATCGTTTTTTATTTTGGTTTGGAAAGAGCAATAACTTTGTTCAAATGCGGGAAGATCACTTAGATAAGATGAGTTTGAAGTTGTTTTTTTTTTTATCAATTTCTCTCCTTTTATGGCCAACTAAGAGGAGCCTAGGATAGAACTCATGCCAGAAAAATTATTTTCGTGAATATTAGTTTAGCGGAAGGAAGAGAATTATTAAGGCGGGGACATCTTTGATAAAACAATTATTTTTGTGATTTTACGTCAAGTGATGAATTT
>NC_029790.2:128303182-128305065 GCF_000816755.2 Arachis ipaensis
TAAATTTATTTCCAAAATTTTTTGACATTATTTTCGGTCAATAGATGAAGAAGAGGATCTCATTATTACATGTTATCATTAAATTAAATTATTATTAACTTTTAATTAAAATTTTGATTATATATGTTTCTGATTATGTAATACTTTTACAAATAAGCTCAAATTTAAATTAAAGTCGGACAAGACATATAATTTAAAAATTACAGAAAAAAGTTTATACCTTACTATCAAAAAAATAAATCCCATAAAAAAAAAGTTAATCAACAATCACATTTTTCTCAAACATATTAACTAAACAATTCTAGAATTTTCTTCTTCACCACCTCTTCTGTTGTAGCCACCGCCACCACCACCACCTTCTTTCATCATTTTTGTTTCCCTTAATTGCACTGTACAAGATGTCCATATAGCTGTTTTCCAAAAAGAAAAAGGCCTTTAATTTCTTTGCTTCAACTGCAATTCAACATCTCATTCTCAAAGCCAAGTTGACAGTTAAATCCATGAAAGTTAAGCTTAGTTTCCCACCATTTTCCTTTCTTTCTTTTTTGTTGGGCCACTTTTAATTACATATATGGATTGGAGGAGCACCACTTTAATTTTTTTGTAACATAGTGCACATGTATGTGTGATGCACCAAAACAAAATCCTCCATGTCCAACATGTGTAATGAATTAACTTTAATTACCACCCTCTCCTCATGAAACTGATTGTGGCAAAAGTGAGAGAGAAAAAGTACTATGCTTTGCCTCAGCTTTCCAACATCTTTCAATGTCTTCAGCTATGTTCTTGGCATCCATGGATGCTCCAAGTAGACCTCTTTTGGTAAAACCAACTGCATAAAGACCATTTTCTCCCTTCCATCCATTTGGGAATGGCCTCTTAGGGTACCCATCTTCCTTTGAGAACATATCCCCTTCCTGAACATAATTGTTTTTATTAAATAATAGAATAAATATCTAAATTAATTTCTAAAAAATTTTAAATGGAATTCTTTGGGGCTAATTTTTTTTTATATGAAAAAATTTTTGGTGTTTTTGTTAAAAATGAGATTATTTAGTGTAATTACGGATAGGGGTAGGGAGATTTTGGAGGTGGAGAGTCAACACGCAGAGTGCATGTTACAATACACAGGATGCGTATTGGATACGTGTCAACAGCTAGGCAATACACAGGATGCGTATTGGACATGTGTCAACATCTTGGCAACACGCAGAATACGTGTTGAACATCCTTTTTTACACATCCACAATAAACAATACTATAATACACTTCAAATATTAATATTCAAACAAAACACTATTTTTATCTCCATATTAAAAATAATTTCTGATCTTGAGGTCCCAAACAAATTTTTATTTACTACAAAATTTTGAGAATTATTCCATTAGAATTATTTTATTAGAATGTATTTTTGAAGATCTAATTATCTAATAATAAATTTTATTAGAAATTTCTTACTCAAGTAATCCAGAACAATGTTAAAGAAATTTTAAAGACTTATTAGAAATTTCTTACTCAAGAAATTTTAAAGACTTCTAAAAAATAAAAATTTGTTAAAAACTAAAATGTCGAAACTAAAATTCTTTGTAACCAATTTAGATGTAGAATCTAAATAATATTACCATAGAATTTAGTTTTGAATGCTTGGTTAAAAAGAAAAGAGGGAAAAGTTAAAGGAGAAAACATTGTAGTGACATACCTTTAACCAATAGGGCACATTGCTTTTGTAACCAGTTGCAAATATAATTGCATCAAAGTTCTCTATCCTTCCATCAACGAATTCCACCGTATGACGTCTTAGTCGCTTGATTCCCGGACGTATCTGCACCCAAAGTTTAATTTCACTTGTTATTTTAATTAATTCATTTTATGCTTTAATTATT
>NC_029790.2:128305187-128308019 GCF_000816755.2 Arachis ipaensis
CTATAATATAAATAAAAATATTAAATCACTAACATTTTTTATATTTGAGATAATATACTAATTAACTTTTCATTTTTCACTAGAAATTTAAACTGCCTAGCATTTCAAAAGAAAAATAAAACTCGATATACATTTCTATACTTATTATAGCAAATATTAGTAATCATTATCTAAATAGGAAATTGATTTAAATTTTTCAAACAATAAAATTAAGTAGTTATTCGTGTAAAGATGATTAGAATTATTTTCATGTGAAGATGCAGATTCAATAATTGGCATTTTTCGTATTACGGTTCAAGAAAAAATGATTTATCTTTTAAGAAGTGGTTAGTTGTAATATAAAGAAAAAAAAATTTATTGATTTGGTTTGATTAAAATAAATCACTCCTTAAAAATAAAGCAATATATTTTTGTAAATTGTAATATGAAATAATTTTAACTATCTTCATGTATTATGTATACAACTAATATGGAAAGGTACTAAGTAGACTGCAGAGATCAGACAAAAAAAACTAATGAACATAATTACGCGCACCAGACATGATTGACATAATGATGGTTCCTTCGATTTACTTTTCTAATAGTGAAAAATCTTGGAGATCCTTAAAACCATGTGAATGATTTGATTGAAAACACAACACAATGATGCAAATTCAAAAAGGGCAAGTGGAAAACTGAATAAATAGAAATGTCATTTCATTGAAATTATGGACGAGATATTCTCAAAATGTTAGTTCATCAGTTGAGATTCAAAAAAGAAATATAATAATAAAAAAAAGCAATGCTATTAAGATTAGTTATAAGAAGCCAACAAGCTATAACTAAAATGGTTTAGTTTATTCATCTTCATTTAGATCTTGAATTTAAGTCTCACTCCTTTCATGCATATTATAATATAATTAAAAAAATGTTAGAAAATTAGTAAAATTTATTATTTTTGATTAGTAGTTAGTTATTAATATTTAAAAGTATTAGCTAAAAGTATTTTGTTAGATTATTTAGACTAAAGAAATTGAATTGATAACTAAAAGTGATAACTATAAACTATAAATTTTGCTGATTCGTAATTAAACTTGATAAAACCTAACTAGTTAGCAAAATCTCTTATATTACAGTTATTAGTTCAATCATATCGAAATTAAAATGCAAAAGATGAGAGCAATAATGATGGTAAGTTAAGATTGAATGTAATTTGATGATAAAAAAAGAAGCAAGCAAAAAGTACCATAATATCTCCACTTTTAATCTTGGCAAGGGTACCCACATCAAGCACTGGTGTCTTTCCGGACAGGTTCTTGAGTTGAAGGGGACCCAAAGGAGGCCGATCCAATCCGAACCGCGAAGTGTTGCCGAGCATCAACCATGACACGATCAGGAGGAGGCGATCAACAAGTTGTATGGGCAGCCACTTGAGCAGCCACATGGACAACCCAAAAGTTGATTTTCCCAGCATCTCTCTTGGTAGGATGTGTACCTTCAACAAAGTAGAAATAAAAAAAAGTATCATCATAATGAAAGATAATTAAATGGTGTCAAACTCATCAATTCAATAACTTAGGATCCACGAAAAAAAACCTTATATATAATTTTATAATTTTCATTTATTTTCACTTTTCATGTGTTTATTTTTAGGATTTTATAATATATATAGAAAACGGAAACAATTTTTTTTCCCGAACATTCTGATTTGAGAGAACATCCAAGTGTTTCTCCATCATCACAGCTCAGAAATTCATTAAATTATAAAAGTGAAGACAGGTGCTTCACTTCATGAAAAAGAAAGTGGAAAGAGAAAAGGAGTAAAAGGTGTCATAGGAGCTTATGATGTGTGAGGATTATGGAACTTATTGGTAGGCCTTAAATTTTTTCAGGCCACGCTCTCTTTCTCTATATACAGTATGGAATTGAATGAGTGTCACTTTTGCTAATAAAATCGTGGGAAGCAAAGAAATTAAAGAAAGAAAAGTGGGGAAAAAAGTATCCTAAGGTTTTATAAATCACTTGCTATCTTATGTATGCTTCGAACCCATGCTGCGCGTGCGTGATGAGAATATCAAGAAAGTGAAATATCAATGTTTCAATAACATTATTATTCTTATATACTAGTATAGTACTACTTATGGTGCCCTCAAAATCAATAATATAATAATGCTTAATATTTAAAAAAAATGAAAAAAAAATTAATGCTTCCTGATGAGTCACCTTATTGATCAATCTATTGGTATTTGAAGCCACAAATAGAGAATAAGATCAATGAAACGTGGGTTTAGTAATTTGCCAGAAGAGCTTTTCATTTTTTTATTAAAAAAAAAAAGGAAAAACAACAACGAAAACATAACAAAAGATGAGGGCTAAACATTTGATGATTACTTTTTCTACTTTCCTTCATAGAATGAGCACAAGTAGGATTGCAAATTGCATGTTTCTGATTAAGAATTATTAGTAATTAGTGATTTTGACAAATTATATCATACTAGCTACCAGTTTTTATATAACAAAAAGACACGCACACACACACTCAAAAGAAAAGTGGAGTGTCTTGTTGCTACTTAAATTAGCAATCTTCTAACTTCCAAAAGCGAAGGAAAATGTATGTAAACCTTTTTTTTAACCAAAATAACTTATACAATCTTTCTTGCCATATATATCTATTTTCTGAAACCAACAATGATATATGATCAACAAATATTGTCATTTTAGATTAATATTTGATCATTAATAATTTATATTCATATTTACAAAAATTTATACCAAAAAATACATAATTTACACACATAAATCAAAATATAATTTACGCTCGTATTTATCAAAATTTATATATATAATTAATAT
>NC_029790.2:128308025-128317399 GCF_000816755.2 Arachis ipaensis
TAGAATTAAATGGATGTTTATCAAAAAAAGAAAAGAAAAAAAATAAATAAATAAATAAGGGGAAAGAATTGTTACCGTATCTCTGACGACAAGAGAAGGAGTGGCATTATGGTTGCAAAGATCCAAACAAACTTCCATACCCGAATTTCCACAGCCAACCACCAAAACCTTCTTCCCTTTGAACTCTCCCCCACTCTTATACAAGCTTGTGTGCTTTATAGTACCGCCAAACTCCCCCGTCCCCTCAATCTCAGGCACCACAGCCTCCGCATTCTCCCCTGTCGCCACTATAACCCACCGGCACACGAACTCCGTCGCCGTCGTTGTCTTCACTCGCCAGAACCCCAAGGAGGAATCGAACTCCGCTTCCTTGACAGCCTCGTTGAACCTGGGCTGAATGGCGAAGTGCTCGGCGTAGGATTCAAGATAGCGAATGAACTGCTGCTTGGTAGGGTAAGTGGGGAAGTTAGAGGGGAATCCCATGAGAGGAAGCTCGCAGAATTGTTTTGGAAGATGAAGGCGAAGTCGGTCGTAGGTGTTTAGCTGCCATAAAGAAGCTATGCAATTCGATCTTTCTAGAATCACGCTTGCCACGCCTTTTTCCTTCAGACACGCTGCTGCTGCTAGTCCCGACGGCCCTGCTCCCACTATCACTGGACCCGGCACCCACACGCATCGCTCCGCCTTCTTCCGACTTATTATAGGGTCGTGTAACCGCTTCCCTTCTTGCTCTCTTTCACAATACTCCATCAATTTTGCACGTACAGGTTGTGAGTGAATTCGGAAATTGAGAATTTATGTTGTGTAGGGTTAAGTGTAAGTGAAAAGTGTGTAACTAATTAAATCAGCATTCATCAAAGAGAAAAGAGAGTGTGAGAATTAAGGATGGTGACATCTCTCTATATTTATATTCCTATGGCTTCAACGAAATACTTATATGAGCAGAAGCAAGTGGTAAAATTAGAAGCGACAAATTACGAGTTGTTGCAGGTAATAAAAACTTAACTTGAGAATGTCCGGAGTCAATAATATTTTTAGTATAAAACAGAAAGTGATAGTTACTTAGATTTTTTTTTTATTTGGAGACAAATTGAGGTATTGAATTGTTTAAAAAAGAAATGAAATTAGTCGTATACCTTAATTTTAGTAAACTGAACAGTATTATGTGTTCAAATGCTAGGTCCAGCAACTTTTGTGATTTGTAGCCATCAAATAGCCATCAATAATAGTTTTAATGGTGTGAGATTTCATCCAATGACTCACTTTTTTTTGCTGGTTACATACTGGCCAGAATTTAACAAAATTGCTGCCCCTAAACTTTTCTATAACTTTTAATTATTGGGATTTTTCTTACGGTTCCGCTACGTTGCTGTGTTTAATAGAAGTGTCTTTATAGATATATTTTCTGGATGTGTCTCTTTATATATGTATTTAAAATATATTAGTTATTAGACACATCCACGAACACACTTCCATGAAATACAATTATAAATAAGAGTTGGCAGAAGTTGGCAGATAATATGTTGGTACCCTATACTTTTCCTTTTTCTTATAACTATCATTATAAAACAATATATACCTAGCTATATGTTAAACGCACACATAAATAATCACGAAAAAATTCCATAGAATTCGTACATGTGAAAACCACCAACATGCAGCAGTTACTATCCTATGAGAGGAGATTACTACTAGTTTGACTGTTGGATATGGATTGTTGCAAATAAACGCATATGATTTTTTTTTTAAATTATGAGTGAGATTTGAATTAGTGACCTTTAAATGAATATAAAGACTATATCATTTGAAGTATAATATAATTCGTTGACAATAACGCATAATAACGCAGACAGTTTATTTGTAATAATGATTAAATTAGCAAGCGGATGTAATTTATTTGCAGAATAATATAAGGCGGTGGTGATGATCACTGTACTCAACATTGGACAATGTGGTGCGGCTCAACTTGGTCCTGGTGGAACCATGAATTGTGTCCAACATGTCACCTACATTAGTGGGATATTTAGGGTTGGGTTCATAATTTTTTTTTTTTAATTAAAGTTGACTTTTGAAAGATAATTTGTTAAAAGTAATAATATTTATATTTAGTAAATTAAATTAAAAAATTCATAAATATAAATATCAATTATATTAATAAAATAATATTTAAATTTTAAATAAAACAGTTAATTTTTAAAAAACTATTTTTAAGATTCTTAAAAATATTTTTAACTTTTAAACACTGCAAATACAAACACACGAAATATTTCTATATATTTACAATATAGCTTATTTGATAGTTGATTTTTTGTTATGTAAACATGCTATTTTTGTTCTATGTATGTATGTATCCCTATATATTTGTAATATGAAAGTTTGACCTCCCTTATACATATGATGCTAACATCTTTTATGAAAGTCAATGTAAACATGACATAGACAAACGAGATTTCGTCATGTTTCATGGAGTATAAGATTTTTACTTCAAACTTAATTACATCACACAATGCTCTCTCATTTCTAAATCAATGAATGCAATATATTTACTCTAGAAAAAGGTGAGTATAATTTCTCCTATTTTCAATTATACTCAAATTTAATTTATTTTGGTAAATTTTATTTTGGTCCATTCTAAATGAATTTATTTTAAAATTCATGCTGTGTTTTAAATGTTAGTAATTTCATTAAAGCAGCAGTCTAAATATTTTTAGCAATAGTAAATTAATTTACATCTAACTTTATAATTTTTAATTCTTGAACTACCAATTCAGATAAACATAAAATATTTTGATAATCAAAATTATCGACTCAAATATCATTTACTAATTATTTTTTTATTAAAAAAAATAATTACCTATCTGTTGAGTTTAGAAAACACTAAAATTAATGTTGATGACAAATATGTTAGTAGTTGGGTTAAAAGTCTAATTGGGTTTAGTGTTACATGTAACAGCCCAGACCACCCGCTAGCACGATATTGTCTGCTTTGGCACACAAGACCTCACGGTTTTGTCTTTGACGATAGGGATGCTAGCCGAAACCCCCCACACTCACTCGTCAAAACGCGTCATGCTAGGGAGAGGTATCCATACCCTTATAAGGCATGCTTCGTTCCCCTCTCCAACCGATGTGGGCCTTACAATCCACCCCCCTAAGGGAGCCCAGCGCCCTCGCTGGCACATCGATCCGGGTTCTGGCTCTGATACCATCTGTAACAGCCCAGACCACCCGCTAGCACGATATTGTCCGCTTTGACACACAAGACCTCACGGTTTTGCCTTTGACGATAGGGATGCTAGCCGAAGCCCCCCACACTCACTCGTCAAAACGCGTCATGCTAGGGAGAGGTATCCACACCCTTATAAGGCATGCTTCGTTCCCCTCTCCAACCGATGTGGGCCTTACATTACAGGTCCGTATTTCATTATAAAGCCGAAACAAAAAAGATAAGCAACCCAAATAAAAGAATCAAATGTAATCAAGGCTACCAAATGAAAATGAGTCCATAATCCAACCTATTGTCATTCAGAAAAAAAAAAACTCTCAACTGGTGGTGCTATATTGCTTCGGGTAAGATACAAAGAAGAAAGAAAAGGTTCACCTTTTCATTGAGTATTAAAGAAGAAAAAGGTGCTTCACTTTTTCACTAAGTACCAACTCAAAAGAAAAAAAAGCAAATCAAGGAAGTTAGGTCAAATCAAAATCAACATGCAACAAATTAAGTATAATTAGAAGAGAAAAGGTAAATTATTTCTATTAACATGCAAGTCAATTACTTGATGATTTCTCCTTTCTTCTGAGCAACCATTTTGAGTAATATAAAAAAAGTGGTGGCTACTTTTTTTTGCTGTGAATCAATGGCTAATATTAAAACTTGGGGTCAAAACACAAGGTTAATAATTTTGATTTATCAAACCCATTGAGAATCTATTACCAATGAAGCTGCATTGCTTAAACTCTGATTTCAAATTGCTGATTTTATGGTCTGATTGAAGAAATAGAAAGAAAATCATCAAATAGCTCAAGATTCAAGAAGTTGACTTTGTTTTGTAAACCCTAGAGTTGGCTACAGAACTCCATAAAGAAATCACTTCAATTTCGCAAAAAAAAAAAAAAAAGAAGAGAGAACCCAAAATCAGAATTGAGAGAAATCTCACAAATCAAAGCTTGAAGTCTTAGAAGCATTGCACTTACACAAAATGGAGCATTCCACCAAGATAAATAGCTATGTTTGAGAGATTAGAAACTGAGTTAATCTTATAGAGTTTGAGTTATTCAACGTCATCTTCTTCATGGTTTATTATTGAATATTCTGTTTGTATGTTGTATCTTTCTTTGTTTCTATTCAGTAGTAAAAGGTATATAAGTGAGGCATTAAGAAAGAGTCATTGAGAGAAAAGACAAAAAGAAGAACATGGAGAGAAAAGCCAAAATTGATATCTTATCTCTTTTGATTGTATTTCTATTTTGTATCATGTACCTGAGAGGTATCTCTTACTAAGTTGGGTGAACACTTAGTGTGTTGAGAGTCTAGAAAATTACCTAGCCAAGTCAAGCTTATGTTGAAACTTGGTTTGTCCCTGATAACATTAAGTAGAATCCTTGAGAATTGGTGTATATTATACTTGAAAAGATAGTGAGAATTTCACTACTGTTGTGGTGGAGACTCAATGTAGGTTTCATTGCACAAGGTAGCTGAACTAAGATACATGGCTTAGTCATCTTCTTATTCCCTTCTGTGATTTTGTTTTTCATGATTTATGAGACAAAATAAAATTGTCTCCTGCATAATCATTATCGCGGTCTAAACAAAAGCAAAATTTTATTTTTTGCTTTGAGGACTCAGTATTCAAGATTAAAAGAATGCTATATATTCAATCATCTCTTCTTTAGGCCATCAAGAACCATCAATTAGTATCAAAATTTGGTCCTCAATGATCAAGCTTCACAGCTTGGAGGAAAAGTCCAATGGCTAACAACTTGGGTGCAAACATTGTGGCCTACACTTTAACTGAGTGTTAGTCAAATAACATGCTTTCTTTCTTTAATGGGAAGAACTATACCTACTGGAAGAAAATAATGCGAATCTTTGTTCAATCCATTGACTACGATATATAGAAGATCATTGTAAATGGTCCTCAAGTCCCTATCAAGACAAGTGCTAAAGAAGTAGTGACTCCAAAGGAAGACGCCGAATAGAATGATAAAGACAAGAAGAAGGTGGAGTTAAATGTCAAAGCCATCAACTTGATACACTGTGCTATCAGCTTCGAGAAATATCAGAAAGTATCTAGATGCAAGACGGCAAAAGAGATTTGGGATAAACTCCAAGTTACACACGAAGGTACCAAACAAGTCAAAGAAATAAAGATTGATATACTACAAAAAGAGCATGAAATATTTTTTATGAAGGATGAAAAAACTATTGATGAGATGTTGGAGAGATTCTCGATCATTATAAACAGCTTGGATGCTATGGGTATAACCCACACTAAACAAACTCTTGTGAGAAAAGTCCTTAGAATTTTTACAAATGAGTGGAAAACAAAAGCTACTGTTTTGACCGAGAGCAATAACCTAAGTCCTTTAACCTATGATGAGTTGAGAGGAAAACTTCTAGCTTATGAAACCAGACACACTAGCCAAGACACAAAGAGAAAAAGAGTGGTTCTAAAATCAAAAGTTTAAGTCTTTGAATAATGATTTTAATGATAGTTTTTCAGATGATAAAATTATCTTTTTTGCTAGAAAATTGAGAAGACTAATGAGGAGTAAAGGCAAGAATAAGGATTCGAGTTCAAAGGAGCAAAAGAGGGATCTAAGCAAAGTCATTTGTCATTACTATAAGAAGGCATGACACTTCAAGTTTAACTGTCTTAAACTCAAGAGAGAGGACAAGACAAAAAAAGAAAAGAAGAAAGTGCTTATGGCCTTATGGGAGGAGAGTGGGGAGTTAGAAAATGATTCTGATGAAGATGAAGATTCTGAATATGAAGCACAAATTTATCTAATGACTAGTCATGATCAATTAAATGAGGTAAATTACTTTGACTTGTCCATTAAAGACTTACATGTTATTATTGATAATCTCACTCATTATTCTGAAAAATTACTGAATAAATATAATAAATGCAAGTCTGAAAATGAAGTTTTGAAAGCTGAAAATAATTTTTTGAAAGAAAAAGTGAAGAAAATCAAATGTGGTATTGATCTTGTTGAAGAAAACAGATTTTTAAAATCTGAAATTGAAAAATTTTAAAGAAAAGCACTTGGTTGATGCTTCACAAAAACTCATTGCTAAAAATAAAAGATTAAATAAAATGATTAAAGGTTTAAACAATGACTTAGCAAAATTTGCACATAGTTCCAATAACTTGGACAACTTGTTTACTAATCAAAGACAATTATTTAAAATATCTGGTATGAGTTCTGTAACAAAAAATAATGCAGTTTTTGAAAAATTATTTGCTAACTCAATAACAAAATTTTTATTTGAAAAATTTGGTCTATGTTATTTCACCAACAATGATGCTGCTTTTGAAAATCCATATTTAAATACGAATGCATCATCATCAAGAACTAATCCTTTATCAAAAAATTTCGATCTTAGCTGTGTAGCAAAAAATTGTGCGGTTGCTAAAAATTGGTTTATCACTTTCAATATTATGTACACAGAAATTATTACTCTACTTGCAATAAATTGAGTCATTCCTCCTATCAATACTTTATTGTCAAAAGAATTGTGGAAACACAATTTATAAGATTGTTTATGATTTCAATGCTCTTCGACAATTAAGATTGATTAACTTTAAAGGATCCAAATTAGTTTGGATACCTAAAGTTACTTGAGAATGTATGCAGATTTTCCTAACATCTAAAAAGAAGAAAGACATGTGGTACTCAAATAGCGGATGCTCTTAGGCACATGGTAAAAAAGTCAACATTCTTTGTCAAACTCAACATGTATGATGAAGGATTTGTGACTTCTGGAAATGACGGTAAAGGTAAAATCATTGCTATCGAAAAATTTGATAATGATCTCTCTACCTTCATTGAAAATATTTTTCTGATTGATGGGTTGAAATACAATCTTTTGAGTATTAGCAAATTATATGATCTTGATTATCTGGTAATTCTTAAAAGATTAGAATGTATTATTGTGAATGAGAAATCAAATGAAATGTTATTTGTGACAAAATATTGTGATAACGTGTATGGGCTCACTTAGATTAACTTAAGAGTCAAAATGTAGCTTGTTTTCATTCAAAGAATTTTGAAAAATTGCTATATCACAAAAGATTTGGCTAGCATATTTCAAATTTCAAATTAATAAGATTGTAAAATCAAAAAAATAATAATAATAAGATTGTAAGAAGAAAATTAGTGAAAAGTCTTTTTAATATTAAATTTGACAAAGACATCACTTGTGATGCTTGTCAAATGAGAAAACAAACAAAAAGTTTTTTTAAATCAAAGGAAGATATTTCTACTAAAAGATCTATTGAATTGCTATATATTGACCTCTTTGATCTAACTAGAACTCAAAGTCTAGGTAGTAAATATTATGGTTTAGTAATTGTGGATAATTATACAATATTTGGTTCGGTTCTATTTCTTGCACATAAGAATGATGCATTTTTAATTTTTGAAGTTTTTAGCAAAATAATTTAAAATGAAAAAGATTTAAAGATCGCTTCTATTAGAAGTGATCATGGTAAAGAATTTGAAAATCAAATTTTTGAATCATTTTGTGATGAATTAGAAATTTTGCATAATTTTTCTTGTCCAAAAATTCCCCAATAAAATAGTGTTATGAAAAGAAGAAATATAAATTTTCAAGAAATGGCTAGAGTCATGTTATATAAAAGTGAAATTCCTAAATTTTTTTGGACTAGAGCCATATTATATGAAAATTTAGTGTTGTAGGCCTATGTTTCATTGTGAAGCCCAAACAAGAAAGACAAGCAGCCCAACTAGAAGAGCCAAATGCAACCAAGGCTACTAAATAAAAACGAGTCCATAATCCAACCCATTGCCATTCACGAAAAAAAAGCAACCCGCAATCGGTGGTGCTATGTTGCTTCGGGTAAGGCACAAAGAAGAAAAAAAAAATTCACTTTTTCACTAAACATCAAAGAAGAAAAAGGTGCTTCACTTTTTTATTAAGCACTAAATCAGAAGAAAAGGAAAGTAAATCAAAGAAGTTATGTCAAATCAAAATCAACGTGTATAAATTAAGCATAATCAGAATTGAAAAAATAATTTGTTTTTATTAACATGCAAGTCAATTACTTGCTGATTTCTCCTTCCCTCTGAGCAACCATTTCGAGTAATATGAAAAAAATGGTGGCTACTTTTCTCTGTTGAGAATCAATGACTAATATTAAAACTTTGGGTCAAAGCACAAGATTAATAGTTCTGATTTATCAAATCCATTGAGTATCTGTTATCAATGAAGTTGCATTGCTTAAACTCTAATTTCAAAATCCCTGATTTTATGGCCTGATTGAAGAAAAAGAAAGTAAGTCATCAGCTAGCTCAAGATTCAAGTTAACTTTGTTTTGCAAGAAAGAAAAGAGAACCCAAAATCAGAATTAAGAGTAACCTCACAAATCAAAGATTGAAGTCTTGAAAAAATTGCACCTACACAAAAGGGAGCATTCTACTAAGATGAATAGATACGTTTGAGGGTTCAAAAACTGGGTTAATCTTATAGAGTTTGAACTATTCAATGTCATCTCTTTTCATAGTTTATTGTTGAATATTATGTTTGTATGTTGTATTTTTCTTTATTTCTATTCAATGGTAAAAGATATATAAGTGAGGCATTAAGAAAGAGCCATTGAGAGAAAAGGTAAAGAGAGGAACTTAAAGAGAAAAGTCAAGATTTATGTTTTATTTATTTTGATTGTATTTTTTCTTTGTATCATGTAGCTGAGAAGTATCTCTTGCTAAGTTGGGTGAGCACTTAGTGTGTTGAGAGTTTAGAAAGTTATCTAGCTAAGTCATATTTATGTTGAAGTTTGGTTTGTCCCTGATAGAATTGGGTAGAATCCTTGAGAATTGTTGTATGTAATACGTGAAAAGATAGTGAAAATTTCACTACTATTATGGTAGAGACTGAATGTTGATTGCATTGTACAAGACAGCTGAACCAGGATATAGAGTTGAGTCATCTTCTTATTCCCTACTCTAATTATATTTTTCAAGATTTATGAGACAAAATAAAATTTTCTCCTGTATAATCATTCTCACAGTCTAATTAAAAATTTTATTTTCTGGTATGAGGACTTATTATTCAAAATTAAAAGAAATCTATAAAGTCAAAATCTCATTTTTTTAGGCCATCAAAAATTTTTAACTATCAATATAAT
>NC_029790.2:128317612-128318059 GCF_000816755.2 Arachis ipaensis
AAAGCTATTATGAATTAATTAAGCTGCCGCATAGAGCCTATCTCCAATGTAGAGGGAATACGACATATTGAAGCTTAATCTATGAATCTATGATCATGGTCAAATGGGAATAGAAAGAAAAAAGCTTATACCATATTTAGTAACCTTGGTTTAGTCCCTCTCAAGTGGGAACCGGACTTTGAACCTATAACCTAGTCTATGACCCTATGCGACTATGTCATATATATTTTCAAATTCGTTTTATCCAGTATTATTTCTAAGGACCTAAGTAGCAGGAAGGAATGTTAGGTCATTCAACAATTCTGAGGTGGGGCCATTGAAAGTTAATTTTCGAAGCCCAAATTAACCAATAACAATTATTCTACCTTAATTTCACTAGTTTTAGGTGCAATTCACCGATGGAATTCTGGTCACTTGATATGATGTATATGAAAATTTGTTGAGGAA
>NC_029790.2:128318450-128339594 GCF_000816755.2 Arachis ipaensis
AAATATATGGCACACTACCCATCAATATTAAACATAGTTAATTTTATATTGAGAAGGCGTCAATAGAACAAGAAAGAGAGAAAAACCCAATAACTAATAAGCCAAGACAAAAGCAGGAATAACAGTAACCAATTAGATGCATGAAATACCACTTCTATGATCTCTTGCATTATTTGCAGATCGAAATAAAGGTATCATTCACCCACCTATATATGCATTTTCTTCTAGAATATATATATATATTCTCTTCCCCTCCACTGAGAGTGTGAATTTTCAGTACAAGAGTGAAGTGTATTATTTTGGCAATGAATGAATTATGCCTCTTAATTAGTATAGTAGTGATTTAATTATATATTAAAGATATACTTAAATTTATTATATTCGCCACCAGAAGGTTGGGAGAGTTGTGGATGTCTAATCAAGCATGTATTATCATGGTTCATCCCATGATATGATTAATCATTATGTGCCTACTTTACCAAAGCATAAACAATGTTTTGTTGGAAAATTTTATCAATATGCTGGTAGGCTTAGTACCACTTCATAAAAGGGTCTATAGAGGGAGACACTTAATTAGAAGTTGATTTGAATTTGTTTATTCGAGTATAAATATGTATATATGAATTTGTAAAAGAAAAAAAAAACTAATATTATTAAAATAAAAATGACAATATCCATTGTCTTAACTAATTAGTGGGTACTTTTATTATTTCCCATATATTTATCCATTCATTTTACATCATAGAGACAGTTTCCTCTCTATTATTCTTAAATGCAATCTTGTTAGTTAGGTCATCACAAAAAATGCATATCTAGAGTATAGAGCCCACATGAAATCTTATGATGATGACATACTTGGAAGCTTCATAGACATCCCAATCACTCAATCCTAATTGGTAAATTGACACACCCACATATATATATGTCTTTAATTATTAATTACCACTAACTATTGCTATTTACTTTTGTCCCTTGATCACTTTTCCTCAAATGGTTAAGTCAAAATATTATTACTTTTGTGTGAGATAATTCCTTAGTTGAATCATGTTAATCTGACTATTAGGGCCCCTAAAGATAGTAATATAAGTATATGTAAGCTTCATTATAAGAAGGAATACTAATTAGAGTCTGATGTAATAACAAGCCACATAAAATAATCCTGGCCTCGTGGTATTATTATGATCACTAATTATAAGGATTTTTCAAAGATATTCTCAAACCCCACATGGCCAAACGCCTAATTTAAAGATATCCATAATTAAATGTAAAATTTTATATTGGTTGAAGAAGGAAAGAAACATATTTTATAAGGATGTGAATATCCTTTTTTTATGGTATTTTTTAGTCTAACAGACAAAAAAATAATTTATAGTAAATTATAGCTTTTTTTTGAGGGTTTATCATTAGTAAATAGACAATAAATTTGTTACTGCTGCATGTACAAAAACAAAAACAAAATTCAAATCATAACTAATTTAAGCAGATTAGTGATGATATAATCACTAGACTAACCAAAATTAATTTAAAGACTTTTCTTTTGTCAACACATTTTAATAGATGATTATCAATTTTTACTATCGTCTCTACCATCAAAAATAAAATTTAAAATTCAGAATATCAAAATAGACAATATTTTCATTTTATTTTTCTTTTTTAAGAGTTTACACTTTTACTATCCTAATATTGAGAATAATAGTTGTAAAATTATAAATCAATAGTATTAAGAAACCAGTATATTTTGTGATTTATAATTATTAATTAGTTATCATTAATATTTTTAATAGTATGAAATTACATTTAATAATATGAAATTACACCTTTTTTTATAGCTAAATATTAACTAAATTTTAATGAAATTATTGGCCCTAAAATTTTCTCATTACAAATTTGAAAGTGCAAAAACTAGGGATTATGAGTGATTTTATATGTTTAGGCTTATCGAGTAGTGTACAAAATCCACTTGCAAGCCTAATTAACATCTTAAGCTTTATTTACACTTAATGGGCCAATCATATCGTTATTAAGGTGAGAGTTGAAATCAAAAGGGAAATGAGCATAGTAGTAGTGGATTGATTACATGCACTTACACCCACGCTAAAAACCTAATATCAGCATGCATGTGTCATTAAGTGGTGAAACTTGAACCAAAAGGAGAAAGAGAAATAAAATAACATGGTGGTTAAGTGCTAATTTAAGTGGTGAAACAAGTAATTATGTCAATAATTATAGGTATAGAAAAAACTCATACTCGCGTGCACATAGTAGTACTTTATTTAAGCTTTTTTAAGTAATTATAAAATTGGTTTTTGGGTTGACATTTTTGTGCATTTACTTTGATTACGCATCTAACAAAACCGAAAGCATTATGAAATCATCCTATAAAATCACACCCTGAATATGTTAATAGTTTTTTTTCTGTACTAAATGCGTAATAACAAAATTAAATATAATCATCATAGAATTGAATGGGGACATGTGCAAAAATAAATAAATAAATAAATAATAACTAAGCAGAGGCATAGGTGGCTTTTGGAAGTACTCAAAAAAGTTCTGATAAGCACTTGAATTGTTTAATTTAATATCCCAATCCAAGTTACAAGACGACATATTTAGCATGACAAGCATCTCAAAATGTATAAATTTAATTAAATACAAAATTAAAGTAATAGCTTCACTTTGAAGTTTTAACAGATTGCACACCACCTGAGAAAAAGATGGAACTATTATTATTCCATGAGATGGATTTTTATTATTATATATTTACACTCCATTTCAAGCTAAATCTTAAAGTATGATCAACTGAATAATGTACATATAGGTTTCTTATAATTGAAATTTTGAACCCCATTATTTAGTCATATATACAACTTAATAATCGAGTACTATAAATCTACGTTAAAAATTTAAGGTATTTGTTAATGTTGTAAGTATAAAGAGTGAAGTTAGTCCCACATCAAAGAAAGCAAGGAAAAATGAGGAGTTTATAAGATGAGAGACTCATTAATTTGATATTTTAAAGTTTTGAGTTGAATGTGATGTCTCAGTGACCCAACAGAAAATATAAAATTATATATTTTTCCAACTTTATTGGATGTTCCTAAAGGGACATCAAGCACAAGATTCCATTAGTGATCCTTTTGAATTTGCTCCTATGCCTTTGGTGTCAATGGTATTAATGAGTGGTAATCATCATCCATAGGCATGAGTGATGAGAATGGTTCTTAGAATCAAATGTAGCTCTGGATTTGTTGATGAAGGGATAACGAGTCTAAGAAGTTTAGACTATTTCTTGAGTTAATGATGATCTATTTAATTTACGTGTTAGATACATTATAGACATTAATACATGAATACATTTGTCAGAAAAATACGTATTTAATTTTAAGGTATTTAACCAATTTGGATTGGTCAAATGATCAGTTCACTTGTTTGTTTGAGTGAGTGTCGGAAATTCGAATCTCGTCTTATGTATGTAGTAACTCATTGATCAATAATAAATTCATCATTGGACTGTCGAACTAGAAAATACCATATGCAACAAAAAAAATGAATGTATTTAGTTGTGTTTTTTTATTAAAAAAAATAAAACTTTGCAAATAAGATTAGACACACGCAATGTGTCACAAGTGTTTAATTATATCTTAGCGAGATGAGGAAACTACTATATATTTTGAATTCAAAAAATCTAATTTTTTTACATATACATACCAAAAAAAAACATCTAATTGGACTCCCAAAAAGATTATCTTAATTTGATATAAATGTGCTTTTTTTTTTCATAAGTGACAAGGGAATCATATTGATCGATTTTTTAAAAATATTTGAATCATTATTCAAAAAGTATAAAAAAACTTTAGAAAAAAATTTGATCTTTAGACCCATTTTTTCATTTTTTCTCTTGAATTTTTGGCTATTTGCTTAAAGAAAAAAAAAATCATTTGCTGCAAAATTTTAAAATTTAGAGATTAAATGAGAATATATATCTCATTTTTTAAGCAAATTTTTAAATAATTATATCAAAATATGATATATAAAATTCTTTTTAGAATATGTCTTCTATATATAATGCATTTTGTCAAATAGAGATAATCAGTTATTTTTGGAATATGTCTTTTGTGTATGTATGTGTAAAATTAAGGCTCTGTTCTATTGATGTATATGATGAGATATAAATATAAAAGCACTGACATTAAAGATATAGATATAAAATATTTGTGTCTATGTATTATGTTTAACAAAAATAAAAAACAAGATACACATTTAAAAAAAGGTTGAATTATCCTTCATTTAACTACAATTTTTACCATTATTACAATACACTCATTATCCTAAACACTGCATGTCATCATTATTGAATTTTTATTTCTTCTAATACTTTTTATTTCTTCCAATATCATCTTAAATTATCATTTAAATATTAATTATATAATTTTTTTTAAAAAAATAAAAAACTAAAGTTTAAAATTTATCAAAGATTAATCAAAATTTAAATAAACAAAAAATTAAATGTAGAATATTTTTTTTTGAAGAAAATAGAAAGATAAATTTGGTTGTAGAATCTAAAAGAAAAAAAAAAAAGGAAGATTTAGAAAAAAAAGAGGACAAATTTAAAAAATTGAATAAAAATAAAAAAATAAAAAATTAGTATATGACAAATTGTGTCTCAATGTCTCACCAAATTAGAAATACACAAATTTAATGTCTCTATGTCATCGTCTTCATGTCTCGATAAAACATAAACATCAACCAAATACTACCTAAGTTCACACACACTCACTTTTATATATATATATAGGTTTCTTCATCTGATGATGAGTGCAGAGTTGCCGTTAATTAGATGCACTTTTCAGAGAGCAAAGAGCAAACACACTTTATATTCCATCAGATATGATTGTGCACACATGAATATGAATATGAATATGATGCATGTATCTCTATGATAAAGACAGTTTCATATGGTAATGTGGAAAAATCCAATATAAGAACTACAAAAAGTGTGAAACCTAAAAAAAAACACACAGAAAATCTCATGCAATTAAGCAAAGGCAGCATCCATGAAATTGTAAATTTTCACCAAAATTTTTTTACATTAATAATATATTAAAATTAAATTCTAAATAATATAATTTTTTTTTGTCTTGAATAAATGTACATTGCAATAATCTTTTGAAAGGTGAGAGAATAATGCTTAATCTTTTGATGGAAAAAAAAATAATCAAAAGCTGAAATATTTAAATATTTATTAATAAGCATTTACTATTTTTATTTTGTTAGCAAAACTTGCTAATTTTGCTGAATAAATATTGAAACAAATCGAGAGGCATGGATGTGACTTTGAGCAAAATCATTGCTTCCACCCATTATATTGTATGGAGCAACATCAGCATGAGGCATGGGGCATGTTCTCCACTTCTCAACTAAACATACATAAACTCTCAAAGATTTTATTAGACAGGCGTGGGGTGCCAACTTTTCATGATTTAAAGCATCATTTTCTGAATTTCTTTTAAATATTAATAAATTAATGCAATACTCAATTAATTAATTTGTTTACAAGCATCATGTTGGAATTTTAAATGTAAGTTCCACTTAAAAAAAAAAAGGGAAGGATAAGTTGAACTGCTGTACCATTAATCTTATTTTCTTAAATTTTTTAGAAAAATTTTAGTGTTAGGTCATGAATTTATAAACTTTTTTTTTTCAAGACGTGACATCTGATAAATTATAAATCTTTTCGAAAAACATTTCTCTGTTTGATAAGATTAGACCAATTGAAAGAGTAATCCTCCTTTCAAACCGACATTAATTAAAAATTTGGATGATGATTATTATAAACCAATTAGTATAAATACTCATTCATGAGTCATTTCTCCACGGTATCTCTCAACCCAATAGGTCAATGACTAATCCGTCGCGAATCTGTCAATGACTAATCCGTCGCGAATCTGAGCTCCATTTAAGGGTTTGTCGCTGGCCAATGGGTTGCTGCATGTATAAAACGAGATTCGAACTCCCGACAATTACTTAAGCGGACGAGTGAACTAACCACTTGACCAACCCAAGTTGGTTTAACCTCAACTACTCTACATACAAAAATCAGTGTTCATGACACAAATGATGATCAATCCAATAAATGAAAGTTGAATACAAATAATGAATATTGCTAAGTTTGGTAAACATTAGATCAATTAGAACAATCTTTTTTCACAAATAGTATATGTAGTTTGGATAATAATAATAAACCAATCAGTTTTAATCTTCAGTCTCTGGATATGAAGCAAATGACACTCAGCAATAAAAAGCAAATACTTTCTCTCTCTCTTTCTTATATAAAGCACTTCTTTACTTTCTTCATATACTACTAATATAATATTAATATATTATTATTATAGTAGTATAATAGTATTGGTAAATATTAATAGTAATATTTTCTATTGATACTTTTATTTTATTACTTCTTCCTTATTTATTTTACAACACGTTATCAGCACGAAACTCTAACGAAATTTTAGAAAGACTCTAGGTAACAAATTTTTATTATATCGAATCTCTTTCATCCTGAATATAATGATTTTGATATATCTGGAAACAATTATTTATCATAGATACTATATGCTAAAATCCTTCTTGATTCAATGGATCTTGGAAATACCATTAAAGCTGAAAATAATACATCTCAGAAGGATAAAGCCAAAGCTATGATTTTCCTTCATCGTCATCTTGACGTATGATTGAAAAATGAATATCCCACATTAAAAGATCCTGCAGATCTGTAAGACATTGAAGAAAGGTACAATCATCAAGAGACAGTAATACCTCCTCAAACCCGATATGTTAGAGAAAACTTTCTCGACCTTCCATGCCTCGAATGTGCTTCTGCAGTAGCAATCGAGAAAAAGGATTTAAAAATATTTTGAGCTAATTTCTTGCTTTCTTGTTGCTGAACGCAACAATGAGTTGCTCTTAAGAAATCATGAAGCGCGTCCAGCTGGCGCCGCTCCATTTTCTGAAGCAAATGCGGCAACTTATAACCCCATAAGAGATAAATGGCAAGATTTTGACAACAAAAAAAATTATGGAAGGAAAAGAAATTATGTTCACAAGAAAGGATCTCACCAAAAGTGGGATAAAGAAAGAAACAATGGGCAAAGTAAATCAATTGAGGATAAATGCTTCCGTTGTAGTGGAAAGGGCCATTGGTCACGTACCTGTCGTACCCCAAGGCACCTAGTTGATCTTTATCAAGCATCCTTGAAAAAGGATGACAAAAGAAAAAACAAATTTTGTTTCAAATTATGAAAATTTCACTACTCATTATGATGTATCTAATTTCTTTGAGGATCCTGAAGGAAATATTGGCTATTTGATCAATGATAAAATAGTTTAATATGTGTGTTTGTTAAGTATTCATGTGAATAATTTTACTGTGCATGTACTTTTACTCATTTTATTATTATTATTATTATTTGTTTTTGAAGAAAAATGGCAAGAATATATTCTGAAGATATTTGCCTTGTGGATAGTGCAAGTTCGCATACTATTCTTAAAAGTACTATATATTTTACCCATCTTGTGCCAAAAGAAGAATATGTTAATACTATTATTGGCTCAGGCAATGTGATAGAAGGCTCCGGAAGAGCTATAATTTTGTTTTCTGGAGGAACAAAATTCATAATAAATAATGCACTATTATCTACCAAGTCTCTGAGGAACTTGTTGAGTTTCAAAGATATTCGCCGAAATGGATATCATATTGAAACAATGAATGAGGGAAATCATGAGTATTTATGTAGCACAACTCATGATTCAAATAAGAAAGTTATACTAGAAAAATTACCCTCACTTTTATCTGGGTTGTATTATACCAAGATTAGTGCACTTGAATCACATGCCACTGTAAACCACAAGTTTACTAGCTCAAATGAATTCATAACTTGGCATGATAGATTGGATCATCCGGGAACAACCATGATGAGGAGAATTATTGAAAACTCACATGGACATTCACTAAAGAACTAAAAGATTCTTAAAACTAGTGAATTTTGTTGTGCTGCATGTTCTTAGGGAAAGTTAATTTTAAGACCATCACCAGTAAATGTTGGATTTGAGTCCCCTGAATTCTTAGAAAGGATTCAAGGGGATATATGTGAACCTATTCATCTACCATGTGGATCTTTTAGATATTTTATGGTCCTGATAGACGCATCTTTGAGATGGTCACATGTGTGCTTATTGTCCTCTCGCAACCTGGCGTTTGCGAGATTACTGGCTCAAATTATTCGATTAAAAGCACAATTTTTAGAAAATCCAATCAAAGCTGATGAGTTTGGAAAACTCTAAATTAATATGTGTGATGACTAAACATTATTAAAATTAATTAATTGCAAAATTATTTAATTTTTCCTACTTCATTTCTGTTTTCTACTGCACAGGAGCAAAAACAAAAAATGTCTCGTGCCAAGTGACGAGACAAAATGAAAATGTCTCGTGGCTAGGGACGAGCTAAAAACAGAAAAGTCTCCTCTGAATCCAGCAAGTGTTAGCAAAAAAAAGGGGCTAAGATTCAACCCCCCCTTCTCTTAGCCACTGAAACCATCAAAAGCAATTCGTCTTGATAATGCTGGTGAATTTACTTCCCAAGATTTTGATGCTTATTGTATGGCTAATGGAATAAGTGTTGAACATCCAGTAGCTTATGTTCACACACAAAATTGGTTAGCGGAATCACTTATTAAATGCCTGCAATTGATTACTAGACCTTTGCTTATGAGAACAAATCTCCCAACCTCGATTTGGGGGCATGCTGTTTTACATGCCGCAACACTTATTCATTTGAGGCCAACGAGTTACCATCAGTTCTCTCCTATGCAATTAGCTTTTGGCTAGCAGCCAAATGTTTCCCATTTAAGAATATTTAGGTGTGCGATATATGTTCCATTACACCACCTAATCGCACCAAAATGGGATCCCAGAGAAAATTAGGGATATATGTTGGATATGATTCTCCCTCTATAGTGAGGTATCTTGAGATACAAACTGGAGATGTATTTAAAGTCTGGTTTGCGAATTGTCATTTTGATGAATCAAAATTTCCAACATTAGGGGGAGAAAATAAGCTTTCTGAAAAGGAACTTAATTGGAATGCATCATTGTTAATGCATTTAGATCCTCGATCAGGGCAATGCGAACTAGAAAGTTCAAAAGATTATACATTTGCAAAGAATAGCAAATGAATTGCCTGATGCATTTTTCGACACAAAGAGGATAACCAAATCTTATATATCTACGGAAAATGCCCCAATTTGAATTGATGTCCCAGTAGGACAACTAGCCACTAAAGAAAATTCACGCCAGAAGCGTGGCAGGCCTGTCGGTTCCAAAGATAAAAATCCTCGAAAGCAAAAAGAGGTAAATACTATTCCTGTTGAAAAAGACATAGTAGAGACACCTGCAGTTGTCCAAAATTCTGATATAATGTTAACGCCAGAAGACGTTCAGGTACCTGAAAAGTGTGAAAATGATGAGATCTCGATAAATTATGTATTTACAGGAAAGAAATGGGACCGAAGTAAGACAATTGTCAATGAAATATTTGCATATAATGTGGTATAATCGTCTTACTGAGTATCTGGCCAAAAATAGATTCAAGAATGATGATATCTGCCCCTATGTTTTCATAAAGAAAACTGCATCTGGATTCATTATTATTGCTGTGTACGTTGATGATTTAAATATCATTGGAACTCCTGAAGAGATTCCAACAATTATAAAAACTCTAAAGGAAGAGTTTGAGATGAAAGATCTTGGAAAGACTAAATTTTGTCTCGGCCTGCAGATCGAGCATACAAAAAATGAGATCTTTATTCATCAAACAAAATACACAGAAAATATCTTGAAAAGATTTTATATGGATAAGTCACATCCATTAAGTACCCCAATGATTGTAAGATCTTTAGATGTGGAAAAGGATCAATTCCGTTCTAAAGAAGAGAATGAAGATATCCTTGGTCTTGAAGTACCATATCTTAGTGCCATTGGAGCGCTAATGCATCTTGCTAATAATACGCGACCTGACATATCATTCGCGGTGAATTTACTAGCAAAATATAGTTCCTTTCCAACCAGAAGACATTGGAGTGGAATCAAACAAATTTTTCGATATCTTCATGGAACGGTTGATATGGGATTGTTTTATCCCTATGGATCCAAGTCACAACTAGTTGGCTATATAGATGCCGGATACTTGTCTGATCCACATAAAGGGAGATCTCAAACAGGATACCTATTCACATATGGTGATACAACTATATCATGGAGATCCACGAAATAGACGACAGCAGCAACCTCCTCTAATCATGCTGAAATACTGGTGATTCATGAAGCTAGTCGCGAGTGTTTTTAGCTGAGGAGTCTGATTCAATATATTCTGTCATCATGTGGACTGATTGATCATAAGATAGCTCCAACTGTCCTATTTGAAGATAATACAGCATGTATTGCTCAACTTAAAGGCGGATATATCAAAGGTGATAGAACAAAGCATATTTCTCTCAAATTCTTCTTCACTCATGATCTTCAAAATCAGGGGACAATTGATGTCCAACAGATCCGCTCAAGTGACAATCTGGCAGATTTGTTCACAAAGTCACTCTCAAAATCCTCCTTTAAAAGATTGGTACATGAGATTGGGATGCGCCGATTTCGAGACATCAACTGATGTCGACAAGAGGGGGAGACTGTACTCTTTTTTCCTTGGTCAGGTTTTTTTCCATTGGATTTTTCTTGACAAGGTTTTTAATGAGGCAGTCCCCATCACAAAGGATATTGTACTCTTTTTCCTTCACTAAGGTTTTTTTCCCACTGAATTTTTCTTTAGTAAGGTTTTAACGAGGCAATAATCCTAAATGGTCATCCAAGGGGGAGTGTTGTGATAAGTATCGGTGGATGCCTATTTAATGAATTGTGACTTCCTTCACAATCTTGGACGGCCAACCTTTTCGATACAGAATTTGGTTTTATCAAAGGAAAACCATATTTAATTACATTTGAAAGCACAACTTTTATGTGTCTATAAATAGGAATATGATATGAAGCAAATTACAGTCAACAATAAAAAAAGCAAATACTTTTATTTTATTACTTCTTCCTTATTTATTTTTCAACATGGTTTGTATTTTTATTTTTAATGCAAATTATAATATGTTGGACACTTAAATTATTGAGCTACTACTCTCCCAATTGATCTTCAAATTAATCATGGTCACCACTTTATAATGGATCGGACTAATCTTACATTTTATTTATTAGAGAGAGCAAAATCTTTTTGGATAAGATATCAAAAAAGTTTAAGGATAGAAAAAAAAATTAAAATAAGTAAAAAAGGGTTAGGAAAAGTTGGGTAGCAAAAGCATACGAAAGTGATAATATTAACCAATTTCAACAGCCAACAAGATATACGTGATGAGAATAGTATCCTGTGGATTTCAAACTATTTACTCCCACAGTTTTAAATTGTATTATTGTTAAATCATGGAATTGCAAATAATTGTAGGGGAGAAAAAGGACTAAAAAACAGGTCAGTAAAGTGATATATAAGTTTATCTATTTTTCAACTATTTTTTTAAGTGTCAATTTTAAAAGAAAGAAAAATTATGTCAGAAAAAAATTGTCACAACTATTCAAATTTAAATTTGTGGAATTTTTAATAAGAATTTAATTTTAATGTACTGTTTTACACAATTATACAATTTAAAAATGATATTTATACACTAAAATCAGTCACAAATGTATTTGTGTATAAATACATGTATGATTTAATTTATTTTCAATGTGTATTTATATTTCAACATATATTTTATACTGGTGACTCACTTTGGTGGCTAATTTTAGCGTACATATAGCATTACTACTATATATTATATCTATTTTTTTGGATGATCATTCACATACTCAATGTGAAATGTAGTTAATTTTATTGACATGTCATTATCGTAATTAGATGCACGTGTAAAACTACTTTACACCGATAATATATTAAAAAATTAAATTTTTGTTAATAATAGAACTTGATTGATTGATGGTTAAACTCCAAAAAACAAACTTATAATAACTTCGCCATACAACAAATTAGCTTTTTATTTTTTTTGTTTGTTTTTGGTTTGATTGAATTAGATTTTCTATATATTTTCAGATATGAAAGGAATTTCAAACTAATTATTTAATTAATAAGGCCATCACCATAACAATTAAAGTGAATGCTAAATAAGCAAACCGTCCCACCAATGAATGTTTGCCAAATGTCAAGCAAAAGCTCGCTAGAAATAATGGATTACTTCCCTTAATGAGCCACACTCCAATTGACTTCATTTTATTAACACTAAAAGATTAGAGGGAACAAAAATTAGCTTTAATTAGTGGATTACACTCCCCCACCAAAAGATTATTCATCAATGCAAATTAGGGGTTTTTTTTTTCCCTAAATAAAACCTAATATAAGATCTTAGTGGATAACAGCAATGGTGTTAGCAAAAATACTCCTATATATTTGCTCAATTGTGAGTTGTTTGAGTAAGATCGTGCATAATGCGCTAGCTATCCCACGATGGAATCGGATAGGATTATATAGATTCGTTTAAGGTTCTTTTTCCTTTTTTTTTAAAACAAAATAAATGAACAATGAACTAAAAATAATAAGAAAAAGGGAAAGTATGAGGAGCCAATAGAATATTTATGTAATGTATATAATAAAGGTTTAGGGAGTATTAGAGATATAACTATTAGTGTTATTTTTTTTTATCAGTTGAAACTTTTGGGATGAGTAGTATCATGACATGGTATTAGAGCTCTAGATCCAAAAAGTCAAGAGTTCGATTCTTAGTGAACCAAATAAGCCATTGTCTCCCTAGCGGGACTCTATAAAAATAATATAATAATACCAAAGAATGAAGAGTCTAAGATTTTATAAAATTTCTTTTTAGATGTTGATATCTTAATATGAGACTCTTTTTAGATATTAGCATTTTGGAATTCATAATATAGCATTTTCGGTCTCATTGAAGTCGATGTTCCGATAATTTCACTCTACGCATTTCATTTAGTAGCACTTTCCTACTCGACCTTTTGTTCATCAGAATCTTCCACAAATAAACATTTTCAACTGACCAACTCTTAATGAATCGGAAACATCAATATAATAAACTACAAAAATTTTGGAGGACTATCACACAAAAGCTATGTAACTATTAAGATGGAAAAGCCCAAAATTTTATAAAATTTCTTTTTAAGTGTTGGTCTTAAGTCTTAACCTCAATTTTTTTTTTGAATATTGACGTTTAACATTTTAGTTACATTTAATTAAGTGTTAAGTCTGTTGCACAAATAGAAATAATTAGGTGTTAATATTTTTCTCTTTATGTCTATAAAAATATAATTAGATATTAGCATAAAAAAATGTACTGATAGTTATAAAATTAACTCAAAATTAATTTTTTTTAAACAATTGAATTTTGATTCTAACTTTTAATTATAACATTAGTATTCTCTCCAAATTATATGTAATAAATATTTGAAAGAAGAGAAATGAAAATATATATTAGAAAGATAAGTGGTGAATATTTAAAACTAAAAAAATATGTATATAATAATAATAAAAAATTTTATTTGAATTATATTATTTTGTTAATTTTATTTTCTGTAGAATAGAAAGGTAGAAAAATTAGAGAATGAAAGAAAAGAGAGAGAAAGATAAAGATGAAGAATGAGAGTGAGAGTGGGAGTTTGTTAATTTTGGAAGAAAAAAATTTATTTTAATTGTAGTAAAAAAATATCGGATTACATATTTTGATTTGTCAAAATTATTAATATAAAATATAAATTATATATAGAGTAAAAATTGTAGAGTGAAATAAAAAACAGAGAGAGGTAGATGAGAGAATTTAGGAATGGAGTTTATTGATTTTGGAAAAAAATATTTTCGCTCAATTTTAATAAGAGAGTGTCATGTGATATATTTGATTATTAAATTAGATAGTAATATATGATACATAATATAGGCATATTTCAATTTCAATTTTAATATTTTAATTTTAATTTTAATGCAATTAAAGAATGTCATGTTGCACATTTTAATTGTCAAATTAGTAATTAGTCATTGATATTAATAATGATATAGAAAATAGAAAGAGTGGTTGAAGGAATAAGAGAGATAGAGAAAGGAAGAGGGAGAATGAGAGAACTCTTTAATTTTGGAGGGAAAGATTTGATTTCAATTGCAATGAGAGAGTGACATATGACACATTTTGGTTATAAAATTAGTATGGAAGAAGGGAGAACTCTTTAATTTTGGAAGGAAAGATTTAATTTCAATTGCAATGAAAAAGTGACATGTGACACATTTTGGTTGTAAAATTAGTATGAAAGAAAAAAGAATTTTTTAATTAAAAAAAAATAATTCCGATTACAACAAAAAAAAATGATATATAGCATATTTTGATTATAAAATTAGGAATACATAACAGATTTTTGACGCCAATGAAAATATGAAATTTAAACCTAATACTTGGTAAACTTATACATATTCACTATTATTAGATCAATCTTAGTGGCAGGTTTCCTCTCTAAAATGAAGGATGAAATTTATCTATCAATTGGAATTCAAGCCTTGTGTATCACACTTGATATGATTTTATACAATTTGATCAAATTTAAATATTATATAGTGTTTGGTATGTTACTATATAAGATATTCAATTGCATAAGAATATATATATTAACCTCGCTCTAACAATAGACTCTAAGATAAAGATTTATTTGTCTAACGTAATAAAACATTAGAAACCAATTTAATAATTAAAATTTATTAGAAACAACAGTATCCAACTAAAATTTCTTCTAAGACTAATAATTTCAAATACAATCTCGTTATGTTACTAACAGCATTTCGACCAACTTCTATCAACTCTTATTTATAATTATATTTAATAGATGTATCTTTGTAGATGTATCTAATAAAAAAAGTCTTTTTTATGGCTATGTCTAACAGAAGTATCTTTATAAATGTATTTTTTAAATGTGTCTCTTTATACATGTATTTAAAATATAATAATTATTATTGACAACAAATTCTATGTCGCTTTTCAAAAGAGGACTGCCCGCTGTGGAAGAAGGTTGTTTGCTCTTGTAATCAGTTGGACCCGACAGTAATGTTATCAAACTAACCTTTGCCATCAAGAGGGGGCGTGGAAAGATATCTACCAGCTTAATATTAAGGAGTAACAGGTAAGAGATATGATGATCAGGGGTCTGTCCAAGAAGGTGAAAAATGGCAGAAACGTTCGTTTTTGGGAGGATGATTGGTTACAAGGTGGTTCGTTAAAAGATTGTTTTCCGAGACTCTTCTCTGTTTCAAATCAATAAGGATCCGTAATAGGGGACTGTGTGTTTTGGGATGGACTAGAGTGGATATGGGACTTCCAATGGAGGAGAGACCTCTTCCAGTGGGAGTTAGAGTTGCTCAATCAACTTCACGACCGGTTACGGGTTGTAAGGTTATCGGTTGATAGAGAGGATTCAGTTGTGTGGAAATATGATAAAACTGGTATTTTTTCTACTAATTCTTTTGTGCAGGTGCTTCAGAAAGAGACTCTCGCAGCTGACATCACAAGTTACAACTTCACAAGTTCCATTTGGAGAGGCTTGGTTCCTCTAAGAGTTGAACTATTTGCTTGGTTTGTGCTAGTAGGCAGGGTCAACACGAAGGAGAGGCTCAATAGACTTGACATTATTAATCACCATGATAATATTTGTGTGTTGTGTAAAAAGGATATAGAATTTGTACATCATTTATTTTTTGCTTGTGAGTTTACGTGACAGGTGTGGTGTGCTTGGTTGAGGTTTATTGATAGAGCATGGGCCATCCCAGGAACTGTTAAAGAGTTCTTTGAGAATTGGACAGGAGTAACAGATAGGAAGTCTGAGCAAAAGAAATGGCTGATAGGATTCTGTGCGGTTGTTTGGAGCATCTGGTTAGAGCAGAATAGCAGAATTTTCCAGAGAGTAGAGACAAGTGTTGAAGGAGTAAATATTCTGTCCTTCTTGAATTACAAGGAATGGTGTGGAGTTGATTCGTTTGGTTGTTGATGGCAATGCCGGAGATGACAACGGATTACAACTTTTATTTATATTTATATTTTATTTTATTTGTCCTTAGTTCCTGCTGCTCCACTTTATTGTATTGAGCTACCTATGTTCAAAAAAAAAAAAAAATCGTGCTTGCGAGTTGAGTTGTGACTTGTGAATGATCCTTTTGCTTGTAATAACTTATATATTTGCCTACAGTTAAATTTGATATGAATAATTAAGATATTTAAGAACCAATAATATTTAATTTTAATACGTAAGTAAAATTGATCTATTGATAATCATTAACATAAAAGCTTTTTTTTTATTCTAAAGCGTTGATAATTGATTGATAAGATTTATGCTTTTTCTTTTTTTTTATAAAAAGAAGATCAAGAAAAGGAAGTATTATAAGACGATTTTAGTTATATTTTTATATCAGAAGAAATAAGATATGACTTAATAATAATGTTGCTAACATTTACATCAATCATTTTGTTAACTATTTATGTAAATTTAATAGTAGGACAACTTTAAAACTGTTTGAAATATTTAAAACATTAAGAACTAAATTAAGATTTAACCCAAATTTTGAGAAGAAAATAATACTTTCTCCTTTTGATTTTTGGACAGCATGAATATTATCTTATGTGTTAGTGTTGACTTTTTTTTTGTTTTTTGTATTAGAACGGGGCTAAAAGCCCAAAACAGAAGACCTATATATAAATTTGTCGGGATAAAATAATCTCTCATTCTCATTGAGGATCTTGGATACATCAGGGGAGGTGAGTCCCAAAAAATAAAATTAGTTTCTAAGTCTAGACTCTTTTTAACCAGACAATTGACATATCTATTGCCTTTTCTGTATATCTGTACAAAGATTATTTTTCAATCTTTACATATCACCTCACTGATGTTTCTAACAATAAGATTGGGATGAATGACCAAATTCTTCTTCCCTATCAATAAGCTAAAAACGGCAGCAAAATCCACTTCCATCATAATCTATTTTATACCCAAAGTCCACGCTGCACTCAAACCTTTCAGAACACTTCACAATTCTACATCAAACACAGTTTTCCTTCCTATTTTGTGTGAAAAGCCAGCTATCCATTTTCCTTCATCATTCTTTAGGAGGCCCACATCCAATCCCACCTAGGTTTCCTCTCGCCATGCCATCCGAATTGAGCGTCGCCCAACTTGGCGGTGGTGGGTTCCACTGAATCTGCATCTCTTCTTCTCGATGCATTTTTCTTACATGGTAAGTTCCTTCAATCACCTCTTTGATTTCTTTGACTTGTTTTCTGATATTTTGGTGTGGGTGAGGTGGGCATTTGTAGTTTGGCTCATTAATTTCACTATTTCTCCAGGACCACAATCTCCAGCAGCACGTGATGAAGGTGTCCTTCCAGCTCAGCTCTCGATCATTTCCCAGGTTCCTCTTCAGGTTAGTTTCAATCCTGATCCGTCACCTTATAACTCGGTCTTTATTGTACATTATGAGTTATAATCGGCCTTAATAATTATCATTCGTTCTGTAACCGACACCTTCATTACCGATTTAATGACCATTATTCTGACTTAATGATCAATGGTCATACCATCAACTCTATCCATCAACTCTATGCCTATAAAAGGCACCAATTTCTATATACATCATATATTCTATAGAGATTCTAGATATATTCTATATACATTCTATGTTCATAGAATTATTATAATATACAACACATGATAACTTCTATTTCATGTCTTACATTCTATATTCATAGAATTATTCTTATACCTCTTAAACACTTACTGACTTGAGCGTCGGAGTGTCTTTTGCAGGTATCCACTCCCTTGTTCTCTCCTTGCCGACGTATAACTCATCCCGACGAGAAGCTTAAAGACATTCATCGACGAAAGAGCTATACACTGGTCAAACTCAGCAAGAACAAATCCAATTCTCCCAATTTAAATGGAAAAAAATTAGGAATTTTTGTGGGTTTTAGCAATTTACACCAGACAATAGATGTTTTTTGACAATTCCTCAAGACATAAATAGTATCTTCTATACCTCCATCGCAAAGTTGGCATATATTTAAAACTCCAAAAAAATTTTATTTTCTTTGGTTAGTCATTATCCTCTTGTGCATTGCTGTCCATAGAAAAATTTTGGCTCTGTTGTCCCCTCCAATTCCATAGTTCTGTTAACACTTTTTTTTTTCATACGACTAGTTGGCTAGAGCTCTATAGGTAGACTTTACTGAGTAATCTCCATCCTAAGAGTATTTTTACATCCTCTTGTCATCCTCTCTATTTTCTTGAGGTGCTGGAATGCTTAAAATTTTATCCACTTTGGTGGGAGATAAATTTCTAATTAATTTTTCAACATTCCATTCTCTATTCTCCTTGGTCTATTCCCAGACTAAATTATTTTGGTCTATATCTGCTGGGTTTAGTGCCGCACCAAGCAAGGGGGTTCTCTTGCTATCCATTGTTGCTCCCAAAGCTTTGTTGTCAAGTCATTCCCCATGATTTACACTTATCCCTACTCAAAATTCAGCCAGAGTTTCAACAACTTTTTTCAAAGTGGGAAGTCACTTGATTTAGGTTGGTAGTAGTTGTTTAGCATCTCTCCATTATGGTACTTATGCAATAGAACCCTAACCTATAAGGTTTTAGGATTTTTCATAGCTTGCCAGATAATTTTCAAAAGAAAAGCATCATTCATAATGGTAAGTTTCTTGAATCCAAAACCTCTTAAGAACTTTAGTTTACACAGGATGTTCCATCTTATAAGGTGCATTTTTTTCTTATTAGGTTCTTCTGTCCAAACAAAGCTCCTTTAGAGTTTTTTCACCTCTGAGCAAATTCCTTTGAATATCCTTTCATGTTGCATGTTGCAATTAAGAATTGGACTCAGAATGGATTGAGCTAGTGTAAATTTTCTTGCTAAGGACAAGTATTTGCTTTTTCAGCCCTTTAACTTGTTTTGGACTCTCTCCAAAATATCCTTGAAATTTCCTTTTCCAACCCTTTTATTTGTGATGAGAGCTATGAGATATTTACCCAACTCCTTTTGTTCTTCAAATTCATAATATCTGATGATTTCTTCTTTAATGCCTGATTCAGTGCCCTTTGAGAAAACTATAGATGACTTCTCATTATTGATTTTAAGACCTGACGCCTTGCAAAACAAATCTAACACCCTCTTCAAATTTCTTATTTGCTCCATGGTGGCCTCCGCAAAAAGAAGCAAGTCATCTGCAAACATAAAGAGTGAGATCTCAGGGACTTCTCTTCCCACGATTATCGGTTTCTAGTGTCCTTTCTGAACTTGGTCCTGAATTAAATGAGACAGCTTGTCCATACAAATCACAAATAAATATGGGGATATAGAATCTCCTTATCTCAATCCTCTTTTTGGTTTAAAAATATCTGTTCTACTCCCATTATTCCAAACAATGTTGTAGGACACAGAAGTGATACAGTTCATTGCAAGGGTGATTAAGGATTCAGGAAGCTTGAACTCATAGAGCTTTTCCTTAATAAAACTCCAATCAATCTTGTCATAGGATTTTTGAAAGTCAATCTTGATCGCCATGAATTATTTTATCCCCTTTATCCTCTTCATAGTTTGCATCATCTCCTTTGCAATTAAGATATATCTTGAATTCTCCTTCCAGGGATAAAGCTAGACTGGTGAATAGCTATTCTTTCGTTGAGGTGCGGCTTGATCCTTTCCACCAAAATCTTGGTAATCACTTTATAGCTTACCTTGTATAGTGAAGGTTCCAGAAGGCTTAGAGAAGGGGGGTTGAATCTATGGCCTTCTTTAACTTTGATTAATTAAGCCTTGAAACCAGAAATTAAACTTTGCTTCAGTTTGGTCTGTGCAGCAGATTATGCAGGAGACAATTTCGATTTGTCTCATAAAAATCAGAAAAACAGAACTAGAGCAGAAAGGAAGAAGGTGACATAGCCATATATCCTAGTTCAGTTGCCTTGTGCAATGCAATCTACATCCGATCTCCACCACAACGTTGGTTGAATTTTTACTATCAATCAAAGTAACATACACCAATTTTCTAGGACTCAACATAATCCTATTTGAGCACACAAGCTTCAACATACACTTGACTTGGCTATGCTAATACCTAGAGTCATCACACTAAGTGCTTACCCAACTTAGCAAGGGATACCTCTGAGGTACATGACTCAAGACAGAAAATACAACCAAAAGAAATCTGAAATCACTCTTGACTTTTCTCTCAAGTGTTTCTTTCAAACTTTTTCACTTTATGACTTTTTCTCAATGTCTCACTTTCTTGCCTTTTACCTCTCTAAGAACACAAAGAAAGATATACATTAAAACTGAAATACAAAATAGTAAAACATGAAGGAGATGACTATTCACAGCCTTGACTCTATGTATTGAACCTAGCATCTGAACTCATAACCTTGTTCTTCATCTTGGCAGAGTGCTCCCTTTAGTGTAGGTGCAATACTTCCAAGACTTCAAACTCGGTAGTGAGGTTTCACACTTTGCTCTTTCTCTCGGGTTCTCTCTCTTTGAACTCTAATGAGATTCAATTTTTTTTTCTTTTTGTACCTTAGTCAGAGCTACGATTAGGGTTCCTCACAAGTCAACTTCTTGAACCTTAGACTTTCAGAAATCCTCCTTCTCTTTCTTCAATCAACCCCCTAAATTAGGGATTTTAAATCTGATTCATTTGCTTGACCGAGGATAACAAAGCAGCAGAAATGAGCTTACTCAGTGATAATCCTAAATTCAAACCCTTGAAATTGTACTTTTGCTCCAAATAACAATGTAAGCTATTGATTTATAGCAGGGATAATCAGAAACCACTTTCTTTCATTTATCCCAAATTGGTATTGCAAAGAGTTGGAGAAGAAGTGAAGAAATTAACTTGCATGCAAATAGAAATAAATCACCTTTATCTTCTGACTTAGCTTAACATGCTTTTGATTAGGGCGATTTGACTTTTGCTTTCTTGATTAACCTCTCTCTCTCTCTCTCTC
>NC_029790.2:128340373-128344274 GCF_000816755.2 Arachis ipaensis
TTATAATAACGTCGGGTTTGTACTCTCTCTCTCTCTCTCTCTCTCTCTCTCCATTTTGAGCCTACATCACTAAATGAAGCAATCAAACTTAATTAGATATTTAATCCAATAAATTAATATTTGTCATCATCATTAAATTAATTGTATTCTTAACTCAACACATAGAGTTGTAGGTCTGTGAAGGTTGTGGTAGGTTTAGAGAAGGGGGGTTAAATCTATGCCTTCCTTTTGAGTTGCTGTTATTATCCTTTTAAAACAAACTTTCAATTCTGATTCTGTTTGTACTCAGCAGCGGAAATTTATGAGACATTTTATTTTTGTCTCATGAATATCAGAAAACAGAATACAACAGAGAAGAGAAAAGCTAACACCAGCATGTATCCTGGTTCGGTTGCCTTGTGCTATGCAACCTACGTCCAGTCTCCTCCACAACTATGAAAGAATTTCACTATAGTTAACAGTATTACATACACCAATTTTACAGGATTGACCCAATCCTTTCACACTCAAGTTCTAACCTAACTTGACATTGGCTATGCTAATACCTAACTATTCACTCTTAATGCTAACCCAACTAAGAAAGGGATACCTTACAGGTACAAGATACAAGACATAAACATACCTAAAGAAATCTGAAAATAACTCTAGGCTTTTCTCTCAAGTGTATCACTCAGCCTTTTTCCACTCATGGCTTTTACTTGAGCTTTCTCACAATGCCTTTTCTCACAAGAAATTACAGAAAGATAAACATAGAAAAGTACATTACAATCTGTAAAACATGAAGGAGATTGAATCTTTCAACAGCCTCTTTGCTATGTGCAAAACCAGATTTGCAAACCTCAGCTTGAGTTCTTCAATATTGGCTGAATGCTTCTTTGAAAGAAAGCATTATCCAAGTAGAGGAACTTCTTTTTCAGAACACAACTCGCAAACTCTGGTTTTCTCTCCTTGGTTTCTGAATGAACAGCAAACCTCTTTTATCTCCTTGCATGTTGCTTGGTTCTTCTTCCAAGGTCAACACCTTGAACCTTGAGCTTCACCAACCCACAGATTCATTTTTTTTCTTTAATCCCCAAAGTAGAAACTTTGCTTCTGACTTCCTCATCTTGACCGAAAGCCATAAAACAGCAACCATAAGAGTCTTCCAATGGTCAACTTGATCTGAGCCCTTGAAAACCAACTTGGTCCCCAAGAAATGTTTGAGACCGTGGATTTACAGCAGAGAGGAACAGAACTCCTCTTTTCCATATAGCTCAAAACGGAGATACAGAGGGTTGAAGATGAAGAGAAGAAAGTGTGTTGCATGTAAGAGGAAATGGATTACCTTGAGCTTTCTGATCTTTTCTTGATTTGGTTGATTAGACCTCACCCTTCTTTGCTTTGCTTAACCTTCTCTTTCTTTCCTCTTCTTTGAATAGCTTAGGAGCTAAGCACTTTCTCTTGCTTCTGTGATTTGACATGCTCAGAGGGAAAAGAACGTTGCTTTGGTAAAAACAAGTGAGAGGGAATGAAGGTTTCGATCTTATATGAGAAGCTTGGTGGGATCAACTTAGATTTATGGATATGGGCTTGGATCGGGTTTGATTAGTTTTGCCCGTTGGTTCCTTTGACTTTGTTTCTTTTGGGTTTTGCTTGTTTATTAACCCACCAGCTTTGCTATATTATTTTCATACCAATTTGGGCTGCTAAACTAAGTTCTGGCCTGTAATATATAATAAATAATTAGTAACATATAATTATTAACACTCAACAGTAATTATTTATTTTGCCCAAAAATAATGTTTGTCATCACTAATTAATTTAATTAATTTCTTAACTCAACGGTCTGAATTGCTTGATAAGTTCAGGGCTATTAAATTTCAGAATAAGAGCTATGAGGGTGTTATTGCATAAACCAATGAGACTAGGGTCCCTCCAACAGTTCCTTATAAACTTGCCAACTTTCCCTTTCATCAGGTCCAGTTGTTCTTGTAGATGAAGGTTGGGAAACCATCGCTTTCAGGTGCTTTGAAGGATCCTATGTTGTTGATTGCATTCTTTATGTCCAAATCTATAGGTAATAGCTGTTAGGGTCCTGCAATCCGAAACACTAAAATCAGTACTGTTTATATGTAAACTTTCTATAGGTATAATACTTACATGCTCTTGGTAAAGATTTTGGAAGTGGTCAACGACGTGTGTCTTTAGCTCTTTCTCATCTTCAATCCAGTTTCCGTCTTCATTTATTAGTTTTCGGATTTTGTTTTTTCCTCTTCGAATAATAGTCTTGGTGTGATAGTATCTGGTGTTCCTATCTCCCTTAACTATCCACTTCTATCTTGATTTTTGCATCCAAAAAGTCTTTTCTTTGTCAATGATATCATTCAGTTCCTTGTTGAGGTTATGTTCCAACTCTTCCAAGAAAGGTTGTTACCATAAGAGTAGTTTCTTTGAATGTTGACAATTTTATTTAGAATTCTACGCTTTGGTTTAAAGATGTTGCCAAATGTGTCTTTATTCCACTTTAGAAGATCCACCTTAAGGGTGTTAAGAGAGTTTAGTAAGGAAACTTCTTTTCTCCAATTTGCCTTAACACAATCTATAAAGTTCTGGTGAATAACTCACATAGCCTAAATCTAAAAGGCCTATCTTGACAACCACTGTTCACTTTGTAATTCTTGATCAAGAGAAGGTGGTGATTTGAATTAGTCTTTAAAAGAATTTCTGTAACTAACTTTTTTTTTGTTATTTTTTATAGTTATGGTCTAACAAGCGAGTTTAGTTTGGCTTGTAAGTTGTAAGTAAGGCCCAATATATAGATTACGGATTACTTTAGCAGCACTACTATTTTTTGAAACCTTTTTTTCCCTTCTCTCTCTTTTTCCCTTTTTTTTTTTTTAAACATAAGACCATCCAATTTTTTTATTTTATGATATTGAGAAAACTCAGAATTCTTTTATTTTTTGAATAAAAAATGTGGTATTTACACAAATGTGCAAAATTTGAACAATTTACCATTATACACAGTCACCAAACAAAAAGTTACCATTATACACGTCATTAGGAATAATTATACTATATATATATATATTAAAAATTAATTATTACATCAATTACTCGTATAAAATACAGTTAGAATAATACAAAATAAAGATTAAAAGTATATGAAGGAAATTTGGCTGGAATATTTCGCGAAATATGTTACACTACTTTCTTATCATATTGTCATGGATTCAAATACCATGAATAACCTCAATATATAACAGCAATATCGTACAAAAGATCCATTAACGCTGTAGCAACAAAATCTTAGTTTCATACCACAAGCACCCAGAAACCTTCAATGTCCAATGCCTTCCCCGAGTTCATTCCAATATGCTGTTCTAGGGTTGCCTCCAGGGGCGGTGCTAGGTACAAGGAAAGGGGGGCAATGACCCTCCTAATTTTAATTTTTTACATGTAAATTATATGTAAATTTTAGTTTAGTCCCCCTTAAAATTTTATTTTAGTATTATTTTATTGTGTAAATATTTTTCGCTCCCCTCTAATATTTCTTCTAGCTCCGCTCCTGGTTGCCTCCTATTAAAATAAGAAGAAAAATAGGACAAGTAGATCCTAAAAGAACTAATTTATGTTCTCCAATTTTACTAAAAGAATATTTTTAAAGTTGGACTGAGCTACCAATTTGTAAGGAGGAACGCAAGAGATGGATGGTGTTTCTGTGCGACTATCTAAAATATTTTAGTTGGAAAGGAATTGATGGATTTTTTAGAATAAAGAAAAAAGGGTTAAGGATGTTGTAAAATAACTAAAATATGATAAATATAAATAAAGAAGTAGAAGTAGAAGATTCTAGTACCACAATTAATATAAAAATAATTAATATATTTATTAATATTATATAAAGAGAGAGAGAAATTTT
>NC_029790.2:128344301-128345365 GCF_000816755.2 Arachis ipaensis
TATAAAGAGAGAGAGAAATTTTCAGAATGCTTATAAAAGAAAGAGAATAAAGATTGTTATTGTTGATGATATATTAATAGAGGTTTAATCTCTTATTTATACACATGAGAAGACTTCTTTTTCAACTCTCAATTAATGTCATTCACCATTGAGAAACTGAGCTGCCCAGATATTAATGGGCATCCAACTCAGCTCTCATACTTATCACAACACTCTCCCTTTGGATGTCCATTTAGGATTATTGTCTTGTTAAAACCTTACTAAAGAAAAACTCAGTGGAAAAAACCTTAGTGAAGGAAAAAGAGTACAATATCCTTTAGTGATGAGGACTGTCTCATTAAAAACCTTGTCAAGAAAAACCCAATGAAAAAAAAAACTGACTAAGGAAAAAAGAGTACAGTCTCCCCCTCTTGTCAACATCATTTAATGTCTCGAAATTGGCGCATTCCAATCTCATGTACCAATCTTTTAAAGGAGGATTTTGGGAGTGACTTTGTGAATAAATCTGTCAGATTGTCACTTGAGCGAATCTGTTGAACATCAATTGTCCCTTGATATTGAAGATCGTGAGTGAAGAAGAATTTGGGAGAAATATGCTTTCTTCTATCACCTTTGATGTATCCGCCTTTAAGTTGAGCAATGCATGCTGTATTATCTTCAAACAGGACAGTTGAAGCTATCTTATGATCAATCAGTCCACATGATGACAGAATATATTGGATCAAACTCCTGAGCCAAAAACACTCGCGACTTGCTTCATGAATCGCTAGTATTTCGGCATGATTAGAGGATGTTGCAGCAATCGTCTGTTTCGTAGACCTCCATGATATCGCCGTTCCACTATATGAGAACAGGTATCCTGTTTGAGATCTCCCTTTATGTGGATCAGACAAGTATCCAGCATCCGCATAGCCAACTAGTAGTGGCTTGGATCCATAGGGATAAAACAATCCCATATCAACCGTTCCATGAAGATATCGAAAGATTTGTTTGATTCCACTCCAATGTCTTCTGGTTGGAGAGGAACTATATCTTGCTAGTAAATTCACAGCAAATGATATATC
>NC_029790.2:128346120-128354588 GCF_000816755.2 Arachis ipaensis
CCAAAGATCTTACGATCATTAGGGTACTTAATGGATGTGACTTATCCATATAAAATCTCTTCAAGATCTTTTCTGTGTATGTTGTTTGATGAATAAATATCCCACTTTTTGTATGCTCGATCTGCAGGCCGAGACAAAGCTTAGTCTTTCCAAGATCTTTCATCTCAAACTCTTCTTTTAGAGTTTTTATAATTGTTGGAATCTCTTCAAGAGTCCCAATGATATTTAAATCATTGACGTACACATCAATTATAATGAATCCAGATGCAGATTTCTTTATGAAAACACATGGACAGATATCATCATTCTTGAATCCATTTTTAGCCAGATACTCAGTAAGACGATTATACCACATTCGTCCAGATTGCTTTAGACCGTATAAAAATCTTTGCAATTTAACTGAGTATAATCCCTGTGAATATTCATTGGATGGTTTAGATATCTTTAGTCCTTCAGGGACTTTCATATAGATATCCCGATCTAATGAGCCGTATAAATAGGCTGTTACCACAGCCATTAAATGCATATGCAGTTTATGATATGCAGATAAACTGACCAAATAACGCAATATTATCGCATCCACTACAGGGGAATACATTTCTTCATAATCTATACTGGGCCTTTGTAAAAAACCTTGTTTAACAAGTCGGGCTTTGTAGCGCACAACGTCATTTTTCTCATTTCGTTTTCTCACAAATACCCACCGATATCCAACAGGTTTTACATCTTCTGGTGTACGGACTACAGGTCCAAAGACTTCACGTTTTACAAGTGAGTCTAACTCAGCCTTCATGGCTTCTTTCTATTTTGGCCAATCATTCCTTTGTCGACATTCTTCGGCTGATCTTGGCTCAAGATCCTTACTTTCATGCATGATATTTAATGCCACATTATATGCAAATATTTCATTGACAATTGTCTTATTTCGGTCCCATTTCTCTCATGTAAAAACATAATTTATCGATATCTCGTCATTTTCACGGTTTTCAGGTACCTGAACGTCTTCTGGCGTTAAAACTATATCAAAATTTTGGACAACTACAGGTGTCTTTTTTCAACAGGAATAGTATTTACCTCTTTTCTCTTTCGAGGATTTTTGCCTTTGGAACCGACAGGCCTGCCACGCTTCTGGCGTGTATTTGCTTTGGTGGCAATTTGTCCAACTGGGACATCAATTCAAATTGGGGCATTTTCCGCTGGTATATAAAACTTGGTTATCCTCTTTGTATCGGAAAATGTATAAGGCAATTCATTTGCTATTCTTTACAAATGTATAATCTTTTGAACTTCTAGTTCACATTGCCCTGATCGAGGATCCAAATGCATCAAGGATGATGCATTCCAATTAAGTTCCTTTTCAGGAAGCTTATTCTCTCCCCTTAATGTTGAAAATTTTGATTCATCAAAATGACAATCCACAAATCGGGCTTTAAATACATCTCGAGTTTGTATCTCAAGATACCTCACTATGGAGGGAGAATCATATCCAACATATATCCCCAATTTTCTTTGGGGTCCCATTTTGGTGCGATTAGGTGGTGCAATGGGAACATATATCGCACACCCAAATATTCTTAAATGGGAAATATTTGGCTGCTGGCCAAAGGCTAATTGCATAGGAGAGAACTGATGGTAATTCGTTGGCCTCAAACGAATAAGTGTTGCGCCATGTAAAATAGCATGCCCCCAAATTGAAGTTGGGAGATTTGTTCTCATAAGTAAGGGTCTAGCAATTAATTGGAGGCGTTTAATAATTGATTCTGCTAACCCATTTTGTGTGTGAACATGAGCTACTGGATGTTCAACACTTATTCCATTAGCCATACAATAAACATAAAAAGCTTGGGAAGTAAATTCACTAGCATTATCAAGACAAATTTCTTTGATTGGATTTTCTGAAAATTGTGCTTTTGATCGAATAATTTGAGCCAGTAATCTCGCAAACACCAGGTTGCAAGAAGACAATAAGCACACATGTGACCATCTCGAAGATGCGTCTATTAGGAACATAAAATATCTAAAAGATCCACGTGGTGGATGAATAGGTCCACATATATCGCCTTGAATCCTTTCTAGGAATTCAGGGGACTCAAATCCAATCTTTACTGGTGATGACCTTAAAATTAACTTCCCTTGAGAACATGCAGCACAACAAAATTCACTAGATTTAAGAATCTTCTGGTTCTTTAGTGAATGTCCATGTGAGTTTTCAATAATTCTCCGCATCATGGTTGTTCTCAGATGACCCAATCGGTCATGCCAATTTATGAATTCATTTGGGCTAGTAAACTTTTGGTTTACAATGGCATGTGATTCAATTGCACTAATCTTGGTATAATACAACCCAGATGAAAGTGAGGATAACTTTTCTAGTATAACCTTTTTATTTAAATCATGAGTTGTGATACATAAGTACTTATGGCTTCCCTCATTCATAGTCTCAATATGATATCCATTTCGGCGAATATCTTTAAAACTCAACAAATTTCTTAGAGACTTGGTAGACAATAGTGCATTATTTATTATGAATTTTGTTCCTTCGAGAAACAAAATTATAGCTCTTCCGGAGCCTTCAATCACATTTGTCTGAGCCAATAATAGTATTAACATACTCTTCTTTTGGCACAAGATGGATAAAATATATATCACTTTTGAGAATGGTGTGCGAACTTGCACTATCCGCAAGGCATACATCTTCATTATATATCTTTGCCATTTTCTTCAAAGACAAATAATAATAAAATGAGTAGTATGCAAAGTTAAATTGAATACTTGATCGGAATTATTTTTCTAAGAAATACTGTACATAAAAATAATGTCATATACTAAAATTTTATTTTAAAACATGACACATTTAATAATTTCAAAATTCATAAATATTAATATTTCATTATTTATATGCATCATATTTGAAACTTAAATACATAGAAAATAAAACTTAACAATAAGTTCTTTACATTATTTATTTACATGAATACTTAACAATCTCACACATTAAACTGTTTCATTATTGATCAAATGACCAATATTTCCTTCAGGATCCTCAAAGAAATCTGACACATCATAATGAGTGGTGAAATTTTCAGTATCATTTGAAACAAAATTTGTTTCTTTTCCTTTGTCATCCTTTTTCAAAGATGCTTGGTAAATATCGACTAGGTGCCTTGGGGTACGACAAGTACGTGACCAATGGCCCTTTCCACCACAACGGAAATACTTATCCTCTGTTGATTTATTTTGCCCAGAATTTCTTTCTTTATCCCACTTCTGGTGAGATCCTCTATTGTGAACATAATTCATTTTCCTTCCATAAGTTTTCTTGTTACTAAAACCTTGTCATCTACCTCTTTTAGGGTAATGATATGCCACATTTACTTCAGGAAATGGGGCGGCGCCAGCTAGACGCGCTTCGTGATTCTTTAAGAGCACCTCATTGTTGCGTTCAGCAACAAGAAGGTAAGAAATTAACTCAAAATATTTTTTAAACCCTTTTTCTCGATACTGCCGCTGCAGGAGCACATTCGAGGCATGGAAGGTTGAGAAAGTTTTCTCCAACATATCATGATCAGTTATATTTTTTCACATAATTTCATTCGTGAAGTGATTCGAAATATTGCAGAATTATATTCATTTATGGATTTAAAATCCTGCAGACGCAAGTGCGTCCACTCATATCGTGCTTGAGGAAGTATCACCGTTTTTTTATGATTATACCTTTCTTCAAGGTCTTTCCAAAGATCTGCAGGATCTTTTAATATGAGATATTCATTTTTCAATCCTTCGTTAAGATGACAACGAAGAAAAATCATGACTTTGGCTTTATCCTTCTGGGATGCATTATTTTCAGCCTTAATGGTATCTCCAAGATCCATTGAATCAAAATGGATTTCAGCATCTAATATCCATGATAAATAATTGTTTCTAGATATATCAAGAGTATTGAATTCAAGATGAGAGAGCTTCGACATAATGAAAATTTTTACCTGAGTCTTCCTAAATTTTGGTCAGAGTCTCGTGCTGATAACGTATTGTAAAATAACTAAAATATGATAAATATAAATAAAGAAGTAGAAGTAGAAGATTCTAGTACCACAATTAATATAAAAATAATTAATATATTTATTAATATTATATAAAGAGAGAGAGAAGTATTCAGAATGCTTATAAAAGAAAGAGAGTGAAGATTGTTATTGTTGATGATATATTAATGGAGGCTTAACCTCCTATTTATACACACGAGAAGACTTCTTTTTCAACTCTCAATTAATGTCATTCACCATTGAGTAACTGAACCGTCCAAATATTAATGAGCATCCAACTCAACTCTCATACTTATCACAACAGAGGATATTATTCATTGGTCTTTTATAAGTTATAAGGAGTAGTTAGGTGTGGATCCCTTTTATTGTTGATGACAATGCCAAAAATGACAGGAGGATATTTATTAGTGTCCTTTGCTTTGGTTGCTTTCTTTTATTTGTTTTATTTTGATACTTTTTGTTATTTTCTTATGCTCCACTTGTTGTGTTGAACTATTTCTTTAAAAAGAAAAAAAAAACTAAAAGATGAATTTGAATAAATTTTCTTTGAGAGGTTTTAACGAATAATTGTCAATAAATACCCAATATATTTATCATTAGACAATCTTTTTTATTTTATTTTAGTCCCTTTTTTCTACTTGCCTGGCTGGCCGTGGCGAACTTAAATCATTTCAATAATTATTTAAAAAAAAAACATGATTATAAATAAACATTTCTAGTTTGTTTTAGCCATATACTCTACCAAACTAGACATGTATTTCAGCTTTGAAATAGAAGCAATAATTGTGTCTCATATAATAGCATTGCAACAAAATTGGCTGAGACAGGGGCAGTTGAATGAATGGGAGTTATGTGTATGAGTTAGTTGATAAAATTAGTGGTCATTTGTTACGTTTCAAGCAACCCAATTGAGAATCCATTTCACTATATATACAAATGCTGCAACACACATTGTTCTCCACACCTTCGATCTTCTCAACTTTGATCACTACTTGATCAATTAGCTCTCCAATATCATGGGGTTTCATCTCTTTCCCATTATTACATTTCTCATGGTAAGCTTAGGCATATAATTATTATTAGTACCTATCAATATATAATTAATAAATTAAGTTAATATTAATATGACTTTGTGAAATTTTGTTTTACTTTGAACCTTTTAGGTATTATAAACCACTAACCCATTATTCAAAGTCTATTTTAATCTGAAATTGCCTTTGCTATTATAATGGAAAATTGAGAATGAAGTTCTATTTCGAAATGCAGGCTTCACTAGTGGCAACTAATAATGCTGAATTGCCTCCTCAAATTTATTGGAAGTCCTTGCTCCCAGCAACTCCAATGCCAAAGGCAATTACCAATCTGCTACACCCTACAGGTCATATTGTACTTCAGAATTCGGATGGTGCCTTGTTCATTTTTCTTATGCTGAATATCATCACTTTTAATTGCTAACTTTAAATCTTTATCAACAAAATCGTCATCATTTAATTGGGAATGACAGATAAAAAAGATAAAAAAAAGCAACACTACTTTACTATATTACTTCATTTTCTTTTCCTAGAAGATTATAACTTAAAATGTCCTTGTAGTACATTTGTTATCTAGGCTGAGATTTTGAGATGAAAACATGAAATGCTTGTAGTACATTTGTTATCTAGGCTGAGATTTTGAGATGAAAACATGAAATGCTACTACCTCTCGGATTATACAACAATTTGTCCCATTAGATAAGTTAAAATCATGTTATATAACATAAATTCAACAAGTCGAGAAAATTATTCAAATTGTTAATCATTGAGTTCAAGTTGCCTTTTTGTTAGGAGGGTTTTGTTAGATAGAGAATGACTTTTGTAAATAATACGAACAATGTGCTTTAAAATTGACCAAATAAAGTAAAAAAACACTGCTTCCTAAATTACCTCAAAAACCCTAATATTAGCATATCCATCCGCACACTAGTGAGTGAATTGAACATTCATCAATTGTTAACTGGTAAATCGAATCAAGAGGAATAACCATTCAATTAAGAATAATCAACATAATCATATGCATACCTATTAAATTGAATATCCGGCATATTTATTGTTCACATTATTTATTATTTTCATTATCTCCTGTATTTTTTCTTTTCCTAAAAAAAAAAATACTTAGAGCTGACATTGACCGAATTTGAAAGGTTTGATGAATGAGAAATTCACCTCAGTGGGTTACGAAGGAGATGGCACCGACGTCAACGTTGGCGGAGGAAACGGAGGAGTCTCCGTGGGAGCTGGGAAAAGAGGAAAGCCAGTACACGTCGGCGTAGGGTACTCTCCATTTGACTATGTATATGCAGCTACAGAGACACAGTTACATCACGATCCCAACGTCGCGCTTTTCTTCTTAGAAGAGACCTTGCATCATGGATCACAGATCAACCTGCACTTCACCAAACCTTCCAATCTACCATCCTTCATTCCTCGCCGACTCGCAGATTCCATTCCCTTCGCGTCAGCCAAGGCGAAGGAAATATTCAAGAAATTATACATCAAACCAGATTCGGACGATGCCAAAAGCATGATAAATACAATAATCGGTTGCGAGAAGCCTGCGATCTCTGGAGAGGAAAAGCAATGCGTGAATTCTTTGGAGTCCATGGTTGATTTCTGCACTTCGAAGATTGGGAAAAATGTTGCGGCGGTTTCTACCGAAGTGAGCAAAGAAAGCGTTTTACAAAAGTATACGGTTACCACAGGAGTGAAGAAACTGGGAGAAAAGGAGGGAGTTGTGTGCCATTTACAGAATTACCCTTACGCGGTATTTTATTGTCATAAAACAGAGACCATTGAAACTTATTATGTGCCTTTGGAGGGTGCTGATGGGAGCAGAGTTAAAGCAATAGCGGTGTGCCATACTAACACATTGGGATGGAACCCAAAGCACTTGGCCTTCCAAGTTCTGAAAGTTGAGCCTGGAACTCTTCCAGTTTGTCACTTTCTTCCCGAGGACCATGTTGTTTGGGTTCCAAAGTAGAAAAAAACTCATGGATGTTTAATAACTACTTAGATTCATAATTGAACTGAAAGAACCGTTCCACTTCTACCTTTTTTTTTTTTAGTTTGTTGAACACTTCACTTTCTCTGTACATTGCAAAATCAATATCTAGGTATGGAGAGGAAAAAAAAGGACAATTAATTAAGATATAAGAATGGAGGAAGTGATAGTAACATTGTGTTCCTGTTGTAAACGGTTTATTTTACTGTTTTATTGATTCTGTATTTGCTTATGATGAATTGTGATGTAATACACACATTATATATATATCGAAGCCTTTTTTAGGCAAAAGATATGTTAAAAATGTATATCACGTTAAAGAGTGAACTAGCAAATAAAATTCTATAAAGATGCCACTGCCTATTTTAGTTAATGCGACCAAAGTGCATCAGGCAGCAGCATGAGTCTTCGGAAAAAGTTATAACCAACATGAAAATTTGAATTAAAGTCAGCACAGGATTTCTTAAATTCTTCCATGACGTTGTGCTCTTTGCTAGATCATGAATTGCTTAATTGACTGATCGGTTATCAGAGTTAATCCTCTCAATTGATTTTCACTTGACATTATGCTGGGTGAGAGTTTTACCATTGTTTGTTGACATGAAACTGTAGCCATTTTCTCTTATAAGGATACAAAAGGGGAGTGACTACATTGTCAATTTTCTTTCTTAAAAGAAGAGCGTTCTATTATGTACAGATTTCTTACAAAATTTTGTTTTTCCATCCTATATATGAAAAATTATTTAATGAATAATTGCAGCATTGCCACTTGTGATGCATTGGAACCCGTTTGCTATCTTCGAATTGAGAAATATGAAATCATGCCAGTATTTCTCGCTCTTAATCTGCAAAATAGAAGTAAAACCTCATCAGAATTAATAACCCTTTTGTTTGGCTGCCATGGTCGGCTGATGATTTCCCCCTCCATTCCAGACCTCCCTGAAAATTTAACAATGAAGGTGCCGCTCAATATAATTGAATACTTGCGACATCATGGACTATTCTGTTCGTAGTTCAGGATTCAGTGATGTGATTTTCGGCATTATCTTGAATTTATCTGTCCGGTGCAAATGCCTCCAAAGATCCCCATGTTCTCCCAACTTTGACTTTCGCACGAAGAGGAACTGCACCAGGGCACGGATAATCGTAAAGAATGAATGTGATTTTCACAAATGATAACAGAAACTTTCATCTACCCAAGTAAAGAAGAGAAAAGCATAAACACATACCAAGAAGTGAGACTGCATTCTCCATGCTTGTCTTTAACAGCGCGGCAGCTTCCCTTATCACCGAAGGATCAACTTCCAGCACTAACTCATCATGCACCTAGTTGTAAATCAATAAAGATTGAAATAAGCAAACACAATGGGGGTAAACAAGAGAAATAATAAT
>NC_029790.2:128356027-128371946 GCF_000816755.2 Arachis ipaensis
GAAATTCGAAATTCGGCAACGATCTCTGAGCATGTGAAACTTGGTTGCCATAGAAGAACTAGAATCCGAACCATCAACACTGTCGACGAGTAAATTCTAAAAAAACCTGTAATGAAATTCGGCAACGATCTCTGAGCATGTGAAACTTGGTTGCCATAGAAGAACTAGAATCCGAACCATCAACACTGTCGACAATCACGGAGTAAATTCTTAGCATTGCAATCTTGATTATATCTGCAGCAGATCCCTTGAGGAACAGGGGAAAAAATATTAACACAAAGATCATCGAGCTCTGAAAAAAACATAATCCTACTCCGGATCCAGGATTGAAAATTTAAAGTATACCTGACAAATGGAATTCACAGCTTGCCTTTGAGCTTTTGATTTTTCTGTACTGTTGCCAAATTTTATTTTAGACAAAAATCGTTTTCTTCCCTTAAGAGTCTCGACATATCTGGATAGTGCATGAAGAAGCAAACCACAAAGTTATAGCCCAACAGTAACAGGTTTAGAAAGAATGCAGTTTATCCTATGTTTTTTTTTCCTGATGAAAAATAAAGCTAGCTATACGATAAAATACTAGCATAAATATGCTTAGTTTGCTCTATGGTTAGATACAGAAATCAGTAAATCATTTAAAATAATTAAATAGTTTCTATTTTCTAATACCTAAAACTATAATTTATGTCTACAAAGAAAAACAAATAAAAGTGTGGTTAGATAAGACACCATTTCATGAGACTACAATTTTTGGAAAACAATGTCATATGTTATCAGAGTTTATATGATCAAGGATTAAGAATTCAATGTTAATCCCTATTCTTCCATATAAAACTAGAATTCCACCTCTAGGTATGATGGAGTAAAGTACTATTCACACTTTAACCCTAAAAGGCAGTATACTAAAGCATATTAAGGGAGGCTTTGGTAAAACTTGTACTTTCAAAAGTTGCTCATCTTTCTTGGCTTTTCAAATATAGCTAACTAAAAGTTCTTAGATAAACAAAATTAGTGGCTTTCATTCAATAAGCATGAGTTACAACAATAGTATTTAGTGAACTTACTTTTAAATTAAAATAACTTTAATAGACATAAATGTAATAAATAGTAAGTCACCAAAAAGAAAATGTAATAAATAGTAAGAATAAATCTGGATATTCATTAATATATAAGATTATATTAGATTTTTAACTTTAAAAAGCACAAGCTATCTTTAAAATATATATATTTTTTTTGGAAAGCACAAGCACATTTCTAATAAACTTTACCAAACCACCCTAAATATAAAACTATTCATGAACATTCACAAAACATCTTAACCTTTCAGAAATTAATCGCAAGCGTAATCAATAATTGTTTGAACCAATTGGTGTCCTAAGCTTATTGCTTACCTCATCTTAGTCATTATAGCATTGCAGAAGGGATATGTCATTTAGGATATACAAAAGTGGGAAAAAGTCTCCTCACCCTTTGAGACGACAAGATGAAACAACTTCATTGAGCCAAGAAGCAACACCAGGAAAAGAGCTTTTGAAATAACTAATCTTTTCTGCAGCTTCATCAGAAGTGCAATCAAGGTGATCAGCAAGGCTATTGGCACCCATTCCATAAAGAATTCCATAAACCATCTTTTTAGTCTGATCTCTCTCATTGGAGCTGACAGAATCCTCTGCACACCCAATCCACCTTGCCGCTATCATTGTAAAGGCATCACCATCAGGCTTACTGAGAAGCTCAATGAGAGAAGAGTCTTTAGAGAAGTGTGCCATCACCCTCAATTCTATTTGAGAATAGTCTGCTGTTAACAGTAACCAGTTGTCCTGCAACAAACAAAATAAACAAATAAGAACACAACACAATCGCACAAGTATATCACACAAATACACTTTCCTAAACTTTAAAATGTTCCAAATAAGGTTTGTTGAAGAATAGCAGACTGCAACGGATATACATTGGGAGTTTTGGATGATAGGAAGAGAACCCCCGGGCGGGGCTGGGGTGGGGAGGGGGGGAGTTCACAAAATAGAAGGAAATCACTGTGATGGAAAGCACAATTTTCTTACTGTTCATTTATATAAAATAAAATAAATGAATGAAAGACAGAGAGGAAGTTTGTTAAGTGTCTATGTATCCAGCCATACTTTTGCTTCTCTTTATTTCCTCAAATTCAACATATGTTAAGCGTCATACTAAAAAGGAGGTTTGTCCTGCTATAAACGTGAATCAAATTTCAGTAGGGAACTTATTGTAGGTGTACAACATCGAAACACATTTTAATTTTTAACAATGCTGGTTGGCATGACAGAGATTGGGGAAACCATTCTACACTAATAACAAACTCATAAGAACTGGGCACAGCATAGAAAGAAAAACTACACTTGTCTTGAAATTTACTAACTAATCTTGCATTCAATAAAGACCCAGGTCCTATCACACACACATACACAACAACGACAACGACAACAACAAAGCACACACAGATACACAAAACGCAAATAAAACATAACCCAAGGTAAAGTTAAAGACCTGAGTAGGAATAAAGAAATCACGAGCATTAATGCTGTAATGATTTTCATCAGCATCTCCTTCGCTTTTATCCTCTTCCATTTTGAAGTCTACTGTATGTTCAACACACTGCATCGTTCATAAAGACAGTCCATAATATTAAATATAGCAAACAACAAGGGAAAAAAAGAAGAGGAAACTTGCAGATTAAGATCATATACCTGAAGATTAGGTTCCTCCATTGAAAGTCGACCAGTTGCTGTAGATGTCTGAAGCCAATGCCCATGTAATGTATACTTCTGTGTGCTTACCGATAGCCTAGCTAGAGAACAAATTGATCCAAGTGTAGTGTTCAAGAGCTTTGCCATTGTTCGATGCTCTTTAATGATTGGAACAATGGGATGTACATGCCTGAAAAATAATCATATTTTCTAGAATAATGTGCAAATATGAAATACAAAGAAATTTTAAATCAAAATACAGATATATTGGGAAATATATTTACAACATTTTTTGTACACCTTAAAGTGTACACATTTATTTTTGAGATAGTGGCTATAGTGCATTTATTGTCCAAAATTGGAAGGTGTACCGTGTACCAAAAAGATTGTGCAAATAACACATTTATATATTTAGCCTCCTACATATAATAAAAAATTCTGGTCTCTACAGCATAGGTATACTATAAATCAAATAACATACAAATCAAATAATCAACTCATGGAAATAATATGGGAAGGTTCATCATAATATTCCTAAAACTGAGATTAGAAATGCTCAAACTCAATGGGATATCACAGCCCCTTCAGAACCCACTTTGTCACCTTTTATTAACCCTCTTGCCTCTGCTCTAAAAATCAGCAGACCAAGAGTATCTACTACTAGGTGAACAAAAAGGGGGATAGGCAATCACCATGTCTCAGGTCCCTTTCACCACAAAACTATCACTTTGGCTAGCTATTGACAATCTCTTGTAAGACATCCAGAAATGCCTTTCTGTTGCAGAACTTTATCCAAGAAGCTCCAGCTAACCTTGTCAGAAGCTTTCTCAAAGTCTGACTTAAAAAGAATACATTCTTTTGATCTTCTCCTCATCATCCACCACTGAATTAAAATCAACATGCTAGCCAAGCACTTTGGTTGTCCAAAATAGCATCTCCGAGCATTTCACTCAAGTGGGTGGAAAACCTTTGTAATGATCTTGTACATGCTGGTTAAGAGGCTAATAGGTCGATAGTCCTTGACTCTAATCAACCTATCCTTAGGAATGAAGGTGATAAAAGTGGAATTCATGCTCTTCCTAATATTTCCATTCCTGTGAAATTCCTCAAACACCTCAAAAGATCATGCTTGATAACAATCCAACACACTTGAAAAAAACAGACAGTGAAACCATCAAGTCCAAGTGCCTTATCCTTATCCATGCTCCAAACAGCCTGTTTAATTTTCTCTAGATCAAAAGGTCTCTCTAGAAATGTTGTTTTGCCCTGGGGAATTACCAACCAATCTATCCTTGAAGAAAGGTCTAGATTTGTTTTCCTCATAGTAAAGCATCATAAAAAACCATGTTTGCTTCTGGAGCTTTTCTTCTTTCTATTTAGGTGCTCTTCTATTTCACTTTCTTCATAAATGACTAGTTTGAGTGTTTGAGGATGATGATGAATGCAGAAACATGGTGGGTGGTACGAACAAGAATGAAGAAGGTAATGAAAAATCAATGACTTTTCATGGAATATTTTATTTAATTCAAGTGTTGGTAACAATACCCTGCGGGTACTCAATTGAATTGTTTTTATTTAAGGTAGGAACCTGAATACAAATTTAAAACTATAGCAATTTATTTGAAATTTCAGTAAAAATATAAGAGCCTTAAGAAAAATCAAGTTAAAGATTGACATATTTTCTTACTTATGCATTACATCTGATCACACCCTGTCTACTTTAAAAGATACAGACTCCCTAAACGTTCATCTTTCATAAGATTTTTTTAAAAAATAAAAGAAAATACCCCTCCTTAATTTTCATCCAGACACATGGAGAATTCTCCAGACACAACAGTTATTTTCAATGATAACAGCAAATGCTACCAACATATCAACATAACCAAATCACCTAAATGGATCGAACTTGTCTTCTACATACCAAACCTACTATAAATATGTTTGTGCGGTATAACATCCTTCCATCCCACTTAAGTCAAACCATCAAAATCTGAAACATTTTAAAGATTTTCACGTATTATTTCTCTTGATCTTTCTCATCTCTAGTTATTTAGTATTTAGATACAGTCCGCCCGATAGTACTTAGCTTATACGTCCTTTTGTAAGGTTGAAAATCAAAGAGGAAAGAAAATCATTAAATATGAAACTGGAGGCATAGACATAAATTCGCAAACCCAAGGAAAGGTATTTGTTGCTCTTCTATTTATTTATTGAGTTTAATTTTAATGCACTGACAGTGTAAAGCATTTTACACAGTCGTGCAATCACATCTGTCCTTTTGGATGACCATTCATGCAATCAATGTGAAAAGTAGTTATTTTTATTGATATGGTGCTATGTAATTGGATGCACGTGTAAAATTACTTTACATTGACAATGCATCAAAATTAAATTCTTATTTATTATATAAACTACCTACTAAGTACTAACAAAAGCAACAGCAAAGTATTAGAAGTTATTGGAAGATTGCTTTTAATAACAATTAAAAGGAAAAAGAAAAACTTGCTGAATACCTTAATGCATCCAAGCATTGCTTGCCAGTACTTGCATGTTTTTTCCCCTTATTTCGGCCATCAGGAATAGGCAGCATCAAGTGTTCAAAGAGCACCTTTGCAATGTCTGCTGGCATATTCAATGAAAATGTAATCCCAGCCAGCTTATAAGCTTCCTTTTCAAGATACTTCAGCCTTTTCACCAACAATTTACGAGCCTGAATGCATCTCTCCAAGTCGACACCAATTCCCCATAGCTCCATGTCAGCAAGAACATTTACCTAAAGCAGCATCCATGTAGCATTACTCAGTGCATGTAAACATATAAAACAACTGAGAATATAAAACCATAAAAACAAACATCAAGGTAACTTGGTATAATTGTTCATAGTCTTAGTTTATAATTGTGACAGTACATATTATTTATAAATTTATATTGAGAAAATTTATGGGAAAAAATAAAGCAAGCCAATTCTAAATAACATCCTTCTTATCACTGCATTGAATGTTTGTAAAAGCATCTTGCTGCCAAACTTCAAATAATCAAAATGGCCTGAAAATAACATACCTTTATACATTCCAAATAAAAGCTAATATCAACTATTTCATCACCTTTTTTACTTTTATGGCTTTTATTTAAGCTTTCAAGCAAATTAAAAACGAGATTAATTCATCGTTTAGTATTTAGCAGCTAAATCACCTTATATGATACACTGCAAGGATATGCAAATCTAATGCTAATCTTTCTATGATATTTCACCAAATATAAGGAGAAAGTCCATCAGAGTCAGCATGTAGAACCACACAAAAATGTTAACTATACAATTAAGAAATTAAAATATTTAAGTCATTTAGTGAATTTCATATACAGTTAATCTCAGTTTTCAATGGAATAGATTGGTTAACATGTTGATAATTGTTCATAAGTTCATTGCATAGTTAGCATTTCCAGAAAACCCAAATTGGAATAAATTTACTACACCGTTGACAGAACAACACCAATAAATGAACATTTGAGTTATACAAATATACAAAATCAACAAGCTATATAAAATCTTTTGTCTTGCTTGCTGAAGGAATTCATATTTTCAATATCTATATATATAACCAAAACAAAATTTCCAACATGAGAAAGGACCAAGATGTCTTTACATGAGAAAGTTTTACATGTCTATGCATATGTCCAAGAAAGGTCCTAACCCCTAAATGAATCCAGCACTTGTTCGATATAGTTTACAATTTTTTTTATGCATCAAATGTGCAATGCATGAATTTATAATTTATTTTAATGCATACATCCTACAATAAACAAGTTGCTAATTTTAGTGTCAACACACATCAGAATAAAAACACACTTCATTAAGTAATAAAGTTAATGAAGTCTAGAGAAGTGTTGGCTAGTTAGAACAGTAGAGCCAGCTAGGATAGGACAGCTATAAGTTAATTACAGCTTCCATATCTAACTTAAGTATGAAAGCACTATTCTGCCCTTTGGACTAGCTTATGCAGAATCCTATCCCACATTGTATATAAACACAGATCAGTGCTAAGCTCAATCATAATACAGAGTACACATTTCTGAACTTTCTCTCTTCTCTTTGAATTCTCTCGTGTCTCAAACTGTATTATTAAAATTAAAAAATTACTTAAAATCTTACCAAAGGGATTTCTATTCTCATAAGCACTTCAACAAGTTCTTCAGAAACAAGTAATTTCCAAAGAACAGAACATAATGCTCTTGTTTGAGCAACCCGTCGGCAGCAACCATTATGTGCAGCTCTTCGCATCTGATTCTTCCACCTGCCACTCTGATTAGCAGCTGCAGCATCCTCAGAGGATAACCTCTTCTTTACCTCCTAAAATATCAACATAAATACTTAACTCTAAACGACCTAATATCTCCTACAATAACACAAAACATAGTCACATATGTACAAGTATCCATGCAATTCGAATATTTACATTACCTTCTCCAGGTTTGGATTTGAGCTCCTCTCTTCATCAGGCCACAGTATCCAAGTCACAATACACATGTCAATTACATCTTTAATGAGGACACGTGGTAGCAATACATATGAACTATCTACAATTTCAAAGTCTTCATTATTTCCGAGATTGTAAGAGCAACCAAACCTCTGAAGTGAAACTGCAGGCTTTTTTAAAACCTGAATTTGAATCTTCAAATTCCAAGTGAACTTTTTGACATCTCTTTTTCCTAATATTTTACTAATCCTGCTCCATCTATCCTTGGCAATCTCCAAATCATGCTTAGAATTAGAAGATGAAACTTTCAGCTTGTGACTGCATGCACTCAAGGATAAACTGTCATCGCTTTTACCCATAGACAACAAAATATCCCTGGGAAGGTTAATGTAGTATACAGGAGAGCATTCCCAACAGATGGCTATGCCATGTATTTCAAAAGGAGCAGGAGAGTGTAGTTCCAATCGTTTGATATAGTGGATATCAAAGTAGAACTCTGGCAAAGTTTCCCATAGATCCAGAAATGAATCAATCCCACCAGGACTACTACCTGCATTAATGGGACCTCTCTGGGTGGAACTTTCCATATTTCCACTTGCTAAAATTCTACTATGATGTTGGTCCTCTGAACCACGAGCTAGGCACCCATCATGTATGACGGTGGTATCAGTTGGATTCTGTAACTGATCAGAGAGAGTGGGCAGGTATACATTCTTGGTAGGGTCAAAAGTAGCATTGGGCTCATTTCTTATAGATCCAATAACTGGAGCTTCAGAATTTTCAGTAGACAAATTAAATGGAACCTCACTGATTGGTTTTCCTTTCAGATAAACTAGAGCATCATTTTCAGAATCTTGTCTCTGTCTTGCTAAAGCAACTTCATTAGAACTATCATTGTGGACTGCATCAACAAAACTATGACTAGTGTGAGCTGTGTCACTTCCAGAGTTACTTCCAGCTTCTTTCTTGGTAGAATCAGAAGCAGCAGTAAATATGGGAGGAGCAAACTGTGGGACATCATATCCAAGTGACTTATATGCTGAGAAAGCAGCAACCCTTGCCTCATCAGCTTTATCAAGAACAATCTTTCGAGCACCATTCTTGATCTTCTTCGCCACACCAAATTGTAAACTCCGTTTCGCAGAACCTTCCAAAATAAACAAAATTAAATCTCGTTGTCAAAATAGAGTCTAGATTGTCTCCACAGACATCAAAGATTTATGGAATGAATTGAAGCAATAAATTAAAGTCAAGTAGAAACTATAACAAGAATTGAAGATAAACTCAAAGAAATAAAAAATATAGCGCAGTGCTAACAGACTCAATTGAAAAAGTTATCAAGAAATATCGACAAACAAGAGGTCCCTATAAGATGTTAATCCAATTATTTTAATGCCATTTTAACCATATGTGATTTTTCATGTAATAAAGCACCAAAAAGGTTATCTCAATCTTTTAAACATAAAAACAAATAAATAAATAAATTCACTAATAAAAATTTTTGAAGATGACCTTCTGTTGCCCATGATGACGATTCAAAAAGCGCCTTAACTATTTCCGGTACCGAAGCTTCAGCAATTGCAAGAGGTGTTCGTAAACCTGCTTTATAGAGTGCTCTAGCTCGAGAACCCTACAAATTGAATGGTAAACAAGGCAAAGCAATGAGCTCTATCACAAGCCTATACTAAGAACAAGACATAAACTATTTGATGGAGTATGCTAGAGTGATAGCATTCGACTGCACCTACTTTAACATAGGGAATGGCAGTAAGCTCTACAATCTCTGCTCTGACTCCAAATGACACACGATTCTGAAATTTAGCAACTAAGCCTTCAAGATCATGCCAGCCAAGCCTCTCACAGAATGCAGAAACCATAGATGCAAACCTTCCAGCATTCTCTTGCAAGGCTTGAACCATTCCTCTGGCAACTTTATATGCTTCACAAACCTCGCCCACAGGAGTTTCCTTTAAAAAAGCACATTCATTCAAGGAATGATTTAATCACTAGAAAAATATTATAGATTAAATAAAGAGGAAAAGAAAGATATTGTTAAAGCAATTGTTAAAACAAAAGTTTAAATATTGTTAGAACTACAACAGTAAGCAGAACAAAATTTTATGACACTATCCTTTAAATATTGTTTACTTTCGCTTAACAGCAATGCTTTGCTTTTTCCGTTACCCCTTGACTTCCTTTAGGATCTAATTTACTTTCATGGCTTCTCTTTGTTACTTTCAGGAATTTTCCATAATTGGACATGCAAAAGGGTACTGTGTTAACACCTTGAGTTCTTGTTCTAACTGAGAAGGATTCCTTCTTACTTTTCTATCTTTTTTTCCTAATGGCATCCATCTTTGGAAAAACATAAGAAAAAAAATACAAATAGTGATATTTTAATCCACACAACAGGAAAAAGCACCTGAACTAGCAGTGACAAAATAAGAGCAACATAGAATCGTCTACAAACACGAAGTGTTTGATCATCTGAGAGTGCAGTTGCATCAGAGATCCCGAGTTGATTTCCTCGTTTATTGTTTATCCCTCTTGTACTGTCACTTGACTTGTTATAAGAACGTATAGGTGCCCCATGTGCCATACGCATCAAGAATGGTTCCGTCACACCTACTCGATTACCAACTGACTGCAAAAAGTAAAATAAATAACGAAATAAAAACTAAAAAAATCAATGATAATCAACAGGTGTTACAAATATGCTAAAGCTTCCATAGAACAGTTATGTCAAAACTACAAACATAAAGTTACTCCAAATTGATCTCCCTTGACATTTAAAGACAATTCAAACAATACACTTTGCACAGCATACTAGAATAACAGACATAGAGCTCTGACTTCAAATTTTACCATTTCATTGTTCATTTATATAGTTTGGACACTTTCCGTACTATAAATTTATTTCTTCTGCAAAGATAGGTTATATTGAATATCTGATGAAATCCAAGCAGCTCCAAAAGTCTTTCTGAAAAGCAACATGGGAAGTTACATCATGAACTATGTGATGGCTGTATTTTCTAGAAGAAACCAACCTGGTCAAGTGGAGACAATTTCACAAATCGCTCATAGTACAATTCCCAATCTGGCTCAACATCAACATTGATTGGAGTGACCAAGTAAACTAAGTGCAGGTCAGATGCGAGGACAAATCCTTCCCTAGCCCTTGAAAGGTCAGCGAGCACAATCTAAGATCAACCATACATAACAGGTTAATGCCAATGATAAACATAACTTTTAAAACTTCCCCAAATTATCCACCTAAATATTAAGCCATCCCCAGAATAAGAAGAACCAAAGAGAACAAACAGAACAGTGAAAATAAAAGTAAACAGAAACATTTACAAGTGATTCTTCTGGAGAGAGAGAGCTGCCAAATGATGCACGTCCAAGAGGTGTTGTACTGTAAAGTTTAGTGTCTTCATTCCATTCAAGAAACTTTCTTTGGCACAACCAGCGGAGGGATTCTTGTGCAGACTTTACCACATCTTGGAATGGTTTTGTGGAGTTCAAAAGAGTACATCTAACGTAGCGATGAACATCACTAGCTGTTTGAACTATTCCACCAGCCACAACTTCTAAGATTGCATGAGTCATTCCATTCACATCTTCAGATAAACAGGAATGTAATGGTGGACAGTTTTCATTAAGAAGCCCCATAACTCTTTTTACCTCTTCTGGTTTGCAGATAAGTACCTATGAAGATCAAAATCATTTGACACATTCAACTAATCAATTAAGTATAACAAAACAGTGCAATCAATGTAACATGAATATGCCCACATACATATAAATTATAATTAATTAAACTATAACATGCATGTGAAAAGCATAACCAAGTAGAAGCAAACAATATGCATATGGAATTATTGAATATGTTAAGTACAACAAGAGAAGAAATAAATAAAGATGATAATGAGTCAAAATACATAAAAGTACATCATATCAATCAGCCTAAAAGCAAAACACAAACACTACCCATATAATAGTTGAAAGTGTAACAGAAAAGGGCATACACTTTCTCCTTTTGTATCAATTCCAGTACGACCAGCACGACCAGCCATCTGTTTGTACCTCGTCCCATCTATAAAATCACGACCAATTCTAGGCTGGCGGAAAATAACCCTCCTAGCTGGCAGATTAACCCCAGCCGCTAAGGTTGATGTGGCAGTTAAAACACGTAAAAGTCCTTTTCGGTAACAGGTTTCAATTATCTCTCTTTCCTCAACCTGAGAACAGTGAAAATGGTCTAGGACTTGAGAAATAGGTGAAATATTCTGCCACAAATTCATTCTATATACCATACGTAAAGTTCAGGTCAAATGAGGAATTCTACTAAATTGAGTTTGCACTAACAATGTTAGCGGAAGCTATAAACAAAGAAGAAATAAAAGAATTACCGTGAGGCCAGCATGGTGAAATGCAACACCCGAAGGAAGGGTTTCCTCTAATATGGGATCCAACCCAGCAGGACACTTTCTCAACGAGTCGATAGCAGAAGTAATATCAGCAAACTCACAGTCGTTCTCCTGAATATTAGCAATAAAGCTTTTAAGGAACTTTCCAACATGCCTTGCTGTCGATTCACAACCCTTTCGACTAGAGCAAAATATTAAGACTGATTGTCCCTCTTGAACAACCTGAAAGCATATTAATTGTTGATAATTATTCAGGGTTCACTACAGAGTGTATACATTGCAGTTAAGACTCTAAAGCACCCACCTCATTACAAAGCTCAACAACATGATCCGGATCTTTACCACCAAGATCAGCTGCCTTTGAGATTGTTCTAGAAAGTTCCATACTCTTGTCATATATGGAATTACCAACTTTTATATATTCTTCTAAAGGAACTGGCCGGAATTCTGTCTGGTATAGTGCTGCCTTAAGGTAAAATTTGCAACAATCGAATTAAAAGAAAATCACCAGAAGAAAAGGTGCTTATACTGATATGACAATGTTGAAAGCTTCATTTATCATTTTGGAAACCAAATTATCTAGCACAGTAATACTTGTACCTCAGATAGAGTCTACAAATTATGATTCAAAGAATTCCCTGAAGTTTCATATTGTCTTTTGAATTAAAAATCATGAACTACAAGATAGATTCCTCTTAGGATTTGCCTTGCTGATGCTGAGTTTCTTCAATTTCATGTCAATGTTCATCAGCAGTGCATTTTGGTGGGGAAGAAAGTGAAAACCAATAAAATCCTATTTTCTATTTTTACTTTTTCATTTCAAACAAACCTAAAACCAGAGAACATTAGAAAATAGAATGGAAAATGTTTGCGCAGACCAAACATGCCCTAAATGAATTACTTCACAACCAGAATATTAATTTAGTGTGATATCAACATAGGAAGAAGATCGTCGTCAAAAAGCTTAGGAAGATAATCCAGTGCAAATCCCCAGTTCACCACCCCCTGTTCCTCCCCCCAGCAGGGCAACAACTCCCTAATTCTCTATTTATTTCCACCTTTATTCATTATATCCATGCACTCTAGTATTGTCTAGGTTCCTAACACAGTCAGGTGGGATCAAAGTTTTCTGAAAGATAAATACCAATATGTATGTTATGCAGATCATGTCTGAACAGATTGAAGTCCAATAATTGCTACTTTTTGGACTTATTTTAGGTTAAAAATGGAAAAAAAATAATACATGCTATTCTTATGTTTGTTAATGAAGCATTTGTTATGTATGGAAATAAATAATGTTTGAAATACTCCATACTTGAAGCCAGTCAGCAACTGCTGCAACATTTGGCATTGTTGCACTCATTCCAACAATTTGCAGACCTTGAGCAGGATCAGATTTGTCGCTGCTTCCACCTGAACTTTCTCCTTCACTTGATTTTGAAATACCTTCCCCTGCCGCATAACGAAGTTTTGTCAACATGAGTTCCAGAAGATAACCTCTATTTGCATCACCAACCTGTTAAAAGACATAAGCAACAAAACACTATGAGAACTGTCTAAGTGTACCATTTTGCATGTAATAGAATTCCCATCTCCTAAACATGTAACTAAAAAGTTAATGAGTGACAATACCATATGCAACTCATCTATCACAATAATTCCCATCTCTGATAAACGGCCCTCTTCCAATAATCTATTGATTAAGGAGTTTGCCTTCTCTATCGTGCAAACAGCCACAGAAGTGTCTTTAGGAAGTGTTCCACCACCTTGGTTCCCAAAATAACTACGAACATATTTACCAAGTGGCTCAAGAAGACGTTCAAGGTGTTCTGCCTGTGAACCAAATTGACATCTAAGTGTAAATTTTGAGCTGTTGAAATATGGAAGTTCATAAGCACATCCACAACCTGAATCGTATTTTTAAAAATATAAATAAATGAAAAATTAAAAAATTAAACAGAAGAGAACAAAAAGTGCACCTTTTCAGCACAGATTGACACATATGGAAGAACAAGTATTGCCATTTTATCGGTAGATATCACCCTCCGCAGCATTAAAATCTCAGCAACAATACTCTTACCAGCACTGTGGCAACAAGAAAATCATTTCATACATGTTTCCCTCAAAAGGAAGACATATAAAGGTAAAATGAGAAGGATATAGAGAAAACAAAACAAACAAATCAAATTTATAAAGGAAAATATAGATAGACAGGAATTTCAATAGTGTAAAAGATGATAAATAACATGATGCAGGTATAGAAGAAATGATATAGATCTTGAGCAACGATATACACAGAAGTATAAAATAATATATTGATTCAGTCAGACATTCAACACAAGAAAAGTAATATAATATGAAATAAAACATTTATTGATTAAATATGCTTCTTTTTCCAGATGTCATTACAAAAGTATAAGGCTGTAAGTGATCTTAGTATTTCTGACCAAACTCAAGAATAGCATTCTATCTAATGAAATCCTGAAGGTGGAAGACGAAACAAATGCAAACATGTTCCTCAAATTCGTGACCCTTGGCACATTATCATTAAACCCTTTACATAAATGAATAGGGCATAAATATAACAGGGTGCTGTAAGGTCCCACATTGAGGAAGTGCAACTATGTTAATTCTGCATGGTTGTATACCCTAGTTATGGCTGATTAAGTAACTACTTGGGTATTTCCCCTTATTGAGCCTGTGTGCTCGCACACGCACATGCACAAGTACATACACACAAACAAGCACTCACTATAGATACATTTGCATGCTCTTGTCCTGATATCATTGTTTTTCAATACTATCCAAATTATCTGTTCCTTCCAGACACGTTTTACAGAAATATCCAGTTGCATAAGAGAGTACCTTGTAGAAGCACAATATACAAGATTTCTTCTCTGAAGGACACCATCCACCCGAAGACAGTCAACCTAATAGATAGAAAGATAAATAGAAAGTTCCAATAAACTTATATATGCCAGAACAAAAGGTTTTCGAAGTAAATAATTTTTAAGATCAGATTGTAATGTTAAACACAGCCATATTTCAAGTTCTCATATCCAACTAAATTTACACTGTTTTCACACCTGGTTAATCACATAAATATTTATACCAAATTATGTTTATTTGACAGATAACAAGTACCAAGTATTTTCCCCTGGTACCAAAAAAGAGGCCCGACTAGTTACAAATTTGAACATCATTAATTCCTATCAAAAGAAAACATCCATTAACCACATATATCATAAATTATGTCACAATAATAACCAAACAATATGACTAACGGGAAATTTGCACATCGTTAGAGCAGCTTAGACAGGGTGGATAGAGCAAGCTTAGAAAGGGTGGATACTTTTGGTGTAAAATCAGAACCCACTAAACACTAAGCCAACAACTTGAACAAAAGTTAAGACACATTAATAGAAAGAAAGAAATGGGAAAAAAAAGTGTAAAACAAATAGCAGCCAGTACCCAGTAGTGCAATACATCTGGATAGAAGAGCATAAAATCAGTTTTATAGAAAAAATAATGTGTAGCAAATTGTTATAATAAAAGGCAACTAACCTGCCATTCATAAAGCTTTGAGATTCCTTTCTTTCTATATATACTGCATATTTCAGGTGGAAGCCAGCTGTTTAGCTCTAAATGATTCTTAAACGACAGACTACTTGACGGAGTACAAGCTTCATCAGATTTATGTGTATTAACTGCCATTGCAACCTCATTGAGGGGTGAATTAAATGTCATACTAATATTATCCTGACTTGAAAAATTCATTCTTTTGCATACTGCATCTACTAAAGGCTTCTCCTTCCCTTCATCAATCTTTTGATATCTATGATCTGTTACAGAACCACACTCATACTGTCTACCACCCTCACAAGTAACATTAGTCAGATTACCAACACCACGATCTTGCAGGGTACTTTCACCCAAAATATTATCCTCAAATGAAAAATCAAAATGCTTCACAGGAAGAACAGAGACTTCTTTCTTGGAATCTTTGGTGTGCATCCCCGCTTCCCCCTTCCAAAATCTGCTTTTGCATTGATCCATTACTTCCCTCAGCTTTCCATCATGACTTTGTAAATTAGATGAATTCTCCATTTCATGTTGCTCATCCACCACATTAATCTTGTGCATAACAATAGAAGAATCATTAGTCACAGGAACACACAAACCATCAGCAACTTGAATCGCTTCATTCCAAAAAGCTGAGCCAGGTGAAAAACTTGAGCTTCCACGTGTTGACTTTGGAGTCTCCTTGACACATGCTTTGACAACCAAG
>NC_029790.2:128373097-128376921 GCF_000816755.2 Arachis ipaensis
GGCTCGGGTCACTACCAACAACACCAGAACAGATTTCTTTAGGAATATCATCACTAGAGATGTTTTCACTACCATAATGTGGCTCACTAGTGGGGTCCTCACACTTCTCCGCCAAGCTAATATTTTTATCTACTAATGTAAGAGAACAATGTCTGGTATGAGTATCTTCTTTCATTTCCGACGACAAACGAATCTGGTCTACTCCACTGCAAGCAGCATAGTTCAAATTATATAAGAAACAGGAATTGATAGTTTAAAATAAATAAATAAAATAGAGGTAGTAGAAAAACCTGCAACAACAAAACCCATGCTTGCACATATCCACAGCAAAGTGCAAACAGATGACCGTACCAATCATGACAGAGCCAACATGATCTAATTGGTCAAAATTATAGAGGAACGTACCTGCAATACAAGGACAGAAACTCTGCTGCAAATCGTTTGGCATCCAAGTTTGGCACACCCATTCCCATACCACTCCATCCTTTTTCCTGGCCAGGGTCTCCAACCACCATGCAACTCACCTTCGATGATTCATCCATTAGTCCTGAAGGCAAAGCTTGTGCCAGCTCATTCCCTTGGGCCGACAAAACAGGCAGCTTACTGTGCTCATAGTCAATACAACTACTAACATCTAAAGCTAAATTTCTCTTAACCGAATGCTGCCTAACCAAAGACTCGCCAACCGGGGTGGCCACATTGGACAACCTGGCAGCATGGCAATCATCTTGTGAAGAAACCAAGTAACTGTCCAAAGTTCCTTTGGCACTAGGAGACCCATCAACCCCATGATTCTTTTCACCTTTCTCAGATCTCCCAGGCATAGAAGCAGGCGACACCGCAGCCGCTTTCCTTTTCTTCGAAGGATAAAACTGTATCATGCAAAAACTCAGTCACCAATACCAGTGAGAAACAGAACAATCCATAGATTCTCTAAATTCAAACCAAACCAAAAAAAAAAAAAAGCAATAACCATCGTAAGTCATGCTCAAGAAACAAACTAGGCATAAGGGAAAAGTAAACTGTTTTCGCTAATTACCAAAGGAAAATGAGAGATTGTCGGTGATATGGAAGAAACAAAACAAATCAGATTCTAGTAGTTATTTTTCGTTCTTTTCAGAGTGAAATGTGAAGAAAGAACAAAAATGAGTATGAACGGCGTTGTTTAGGGTTGGGAGTGAAATTGAGGAGGACCTGATCAATGCGATTGCGAGGAGAACCAGAATCCATGGTAGAAGAGGAGGACTTTCACGGTTTCCAGAACTCGAGATCCTTCTTCTTCTTACTCGTCTACTTCAGTCTGCCCTAATCGCGAGAACCATGAAAGGTTGGAGTCCTTTTCATGGCGGAGTGCCTGCCTGAAATGGCAGTGGCGAAGCGGAGTGTGGAAATGGAAGTGGCGCTGATAACTTCAAATTGAAATTGAAATTTGTAGGAACTGTGGTGGCCCATGAAAACTTGTGTTTTATTTTTCCATAACTCTTGTAGTTAAAAAGTTTTTCTTGGACGGGGTTAAAAAGCTTGAATTTATGGAGTTTTAGACAAATCTATTATATCAATTATCTATTATATTTATTAATTTTACAACCAAAATATATTGAATTACTCTCTTATTTATCTATCTATTCTTAATATATAAATAAAAGTAGATGAATAACTTTATCCACATTATTTTTAAGACATCTTTTTTCTTCTACTAATGACATGTCAACAACATCGCTTACTTGACAAAATTTTAGAATCAACCACTCAATTTTTGTCAAATCAATTATTATTTCCAAATCAGCAAAAATAAAAAAAATATACAAAAAATAATATAATAATTACCAATGCCAATAATTAGAATTAATAGTGTCAAAATTTATTATATCTTACCGTTATAAACAATACAATAAATTTATAACCCCAATAATTATTTTATTAATTTCTATAAATAATAAACATTCATATTACAAATGTATTAAATTTATAAGTATTCAAATTACATAATATTTGAACTACTTATATAAGTCTCCCATCACTATTCCTTCAAATAACATCAAATTTAGCATAAAAAATTTATTTCTAAACAACTAAACATCTCAAACTTACTCAATGAAAATAACTATGTTGAATGTGAAAAGTGTAAGAAGAAAGCATATGAAAAAGGAGATAACTACATTTGTGCCACATATAATCAAACACCACAATATCCAACAATAAAGGTAACTTTATATACTTTTCATAATCTCATCTATCAAATTATTAGCTACTAACCCAATACTTATTTTAGGTTCAAAATTCAATTAAAGATTTTAGATCAAAGTGATACAATAATTTTTGTTCTATTTGATGGCGAAGCAAAAAAATTGTTAGGTACAACTGCTTCAGTTCTAATGGCACTCCAGAAAAATAATAACATTGAAACACCACCCCAATTGAAAATTTTGTGCAACTTCACTTACATTTGAAATCATTGTAAATAATTTTAATCTAAAAAAAAGTTCTCAATAATACAATGTGACCAAGACATTTGTTTCAACAAAATATGCTAACCTCAACACCCATTACAACAAATAAAACAGGTAATATTAAAAAAAATCACTTATTTTATACATTATTTTTATTTCTAATTTAAATTATTCATTGATTATAGAAACTAACTTTGCCAACACTAATATCATCAGACGAAGATCACATACCCATCAAGAGATTAAGGAGAAAGAAAACCATACAAATTCAAAACACATCTTTCGAAGAAGTAATGACATTGAAGCACTACCCCAATTGAAAAATTTTTGCAACTTCACTTATATTTGAAGACAATGTAAATGATTTTAATCTTAAAGAAAGTTCTCAATAATACAATAGTACCAAGATATTTGTTCCAACTAAAAATACTAACATCAACATCAATTATAACAAATAAAACAAGGTAATACTAAAAAAAATCACTTATTTTATACATCATTTTTATTTATAATTTAATTATTCATTAATTATAGGAACCAACTTCGACAACACTAATATCATCAAACGAAGATCACATATCTATCAAGAGATTAAGGAGAAGGAAAACCATACAAATTCAAGACACATCTTCGAAAGAAAAACATACTTGTAAAGATGGAACAAACAACACAATAGAAAGTACATATAACTCAACAATTCATAAAGAACATGTCTTCACAAGAACCTACGAGAGAAAGAAAAAAAGTAACAACTCTAACAACAACCAATAAAAAAAAGACGAATGTCATATAAGAAGATTAAGTTCATCAACTAAAACAAATGCAAAAATCAAACCATCAAATAAAAATGTCATTTTGTACATACAATTCTAATATCCAAATCTTTTGTACTACAAATTATTTTAAATAATATACCTTTTAAATTTAACTTTAATTTACACATTTAATTTAATTCTACAAAACATAACACTTTTCAATATTTATTATATACTATCAGTAATTTACCGTCTCGTGCATCGCACGGGTCTCATTCTAATTACAATTAAAATCAAACCTTTCCCTCCTCCAAAATTAAAGAATTTTTCCCTCCTCCCTATTAATTTTACAACCAAAATGTGCCACATGTCGCTCCCTCATTGCAATTGAAATCAAATATTTTCCTCTAGAATTAAAGAGTTCTCCCCTCCTCCCTTTTTCTTTCTCTATCTATCTCATTCCTTCGATTATTCTATCTCTTTTATATATAATTATCAATGACTAATTACAAATTTGATAATCAAAATGTATAACATGACATTCTTTAATTGTATTAAAATTAAAATATTAAAATTAAAATTAAAATATACCTATTTTATGTATCATATATCACATATT
>NC_029790.2:128376932-128390870 GCF_000816755.2 Arachis ipaensis
AATAGCAAGTATAAAAATTAATTATTTCTATTTGTGCACAAGACTTAACACCTAATTAAATATAAAAATATACACGTTAAATTGTTTCAAATTTTAGATAACGAATGTTAAAATTAATTATTAATAAAAAATTAAATTTTTTCATTTAAAATTAATAACTAAAAATTTTATTATTTGATTTTTTTATTTACAGAAATCTTAATCTTTTTAGCCAGAAATTTTTGTTAATCTACAACTTTTTTTTGTAAAAATAGTTTGATTTTATAATTAAAACTTACTTTCTTAGTAGTTAGTAGTGGAAAAAGAACTTCTAGTCAAGTCCCACAAAAAAAAAAAAATTGTAGTGTAGTATGTATGGTGTCCAAAAGTGTAGCATGAATGAATGGGTGTGTCTACGACCAAAAAAAATATAGTGAGGCTATTGTTTTATTGAAGATTTAATTACTCTGGTGGTCTTATAGTTTTGTAAAATTTTTAATTAGGTTTTTATATATTTTTTTAATTGGATTCCTGTATCAATTTTTTTTCAATTAGATCTCATTTGGTAATAATTGGTTTAATTTTATAGGGACCCAACTAAAAGAAAAAAAAATTGGTGCAGGGACTCAAATAAAAGGAAAAAAAAAATGTAAGAACCCAATTAAAAAAAATTGGTGTAAAGACTCAATTAAAAGGAAAAAAAGTACAAGAACCTAATTAAAAATTTTGCTAAACTATAGGGACCAATAGAGTAATTAAACCTTTATTAAATTGCGTATGTTTATAACCAAGTTTCGTTGGTTTAGTGGTTAGTTCACTAGTCTATTTAAACAAGTGTTGGCTAATTTATTGACAAACTTTTAAATAGAGTTCTGATCCGTAATGAATTAATCCTTGATCTGCGCTAAAAAATACAGTAGGAAACTAAAAAAAAAGAGAGTTGTTACACATTTAAGTTCTTTTGACAACTAAGTTGGTCCAAACCCAACAAAAATCAGTTTTATTAGTGGAGCATGAATAAACGCTACAACTATGTGAACATTTATGCGTTTCACTCCTCCTTTCTTTTCTTCGCGTTTCTCCTCCTCTTTCTTCGCATTCCTCTTCCTTCTTCTTTGTGTTCCTCCTCCTTCTTCTTCGCGTTTCTTCTTCTTGGTTTTTTTTTTTTTTAACAAAGGAGCTCAACACAAAATAGTGAAGCGAGAAAACAAACAAACAAAAAGAACATGTAGAGACTATAAACAGACAACTATCCCTAGTGTTATCTCCGGCATTGCCATCAACAATAAAAGGGATCCAAACTACTCCACTCTCTAAAATTGATTAAGGATTTTTGAAACACCTCCTCCGTACTCCCTTCCTTATTATTGAAAAGTCGCCAATTCTTCTCTAGCCAAACGTTCCAAATAACCGGAAAAAAAAATTATATGAGCCACTTGTTGCGCTCTCCCTTCCTATTAGCAACACCTGTCCAACTCTCAAAGTGTTCTTTTAGTGAGTCCGGAAAAGATCACAATCTCCCAAAGTCAGATAGCCAATGACACCACACCTGCTAAGTAAACTCACAGCCCATAAACAAGTGGTGAATATATTCGACGTCTTTTTTACACAAAACGCATATGTTATCACCCTGTCTAATAATTTCCAATCTATGCAGTCTTTCTTTAGTGTTAACTCTTCCTATCAAAGTAAACCAAATAAATAACTCTACTCGTGGCGGAACCAAACCTTTCCAAACGGTTCTGGTAAAACTGTAGCTGGTTATTTCTTTCGGAAGGGATTCTGACTGCATCACCTGCACAAAAGAGTTAGTTAAAAATATACCTTCTTTGTCGAACTTCCAAACAACTCTGTCTTGCTTTTTATGAGCTAGCTTAATCGGCCTTAAGGTTTCATGTAGCCAGTCCACTAATCCAACTCCCATTGGTATAACTCTCTTTTCCACTGAAAATTTTATATCCACTTTAATCCATCCCAAAACTCACAATTCCTTATAACATATCATATTTTAAATCAAGAAGTATAACTCTCTTCTTAGTTTTATTCCTCTCAAAAGAGTAAATCAAGAAGAATTTTAAGAAAATGAAATAAGAAAGAAAAGATGAAAAAGAAGACGAAGCGAAAGATAGGGAGGAAAAATTCAAGTGAAACAAAACCAAATGAACCTAAATTAAACTAAGAAATGAATCGAAATTTCTTAAGGAATAAAAATTTTGGTCAATACTTAGCAGTAGTATCAAGTGAACCTCAGTTCACAAATGAACCAAATTAGTTCAAATTTGAACAAAAACTAACTAAACAACCACACATGAACAAGTTAAGCGAATTCAAGCGAAACAAAACCAAATGAACCTAAATTAAACTAAAAAATGAACCGAAATTTCTTAAAGAATAAAAAATTTGGTCAATACTTAACAGCAACATTAAGTGAACTTTAGTTAATTCACAAATGAACCGAAAGAAGATCATGGTTTTAGTTTTATCCTTTTGAGATGTTTGTTTATCAGCTTTAATGGTATTTTCAAGATTCATTGAATCAAAATTAATTTTGAAATCTAATATCTATGATAAGTAGTTGTTTCCAGAAATATTAAAAGCATTAAATTCAAGATAAAAGAGTTTTGATATAATGAATATTTATTATCTGTGTCTTCTTAAATTTTGATCAAATTATAACTTATTCTATTAAATTTGAATTATTTACCAAAAAAAAATATTTTGACTTTGGTTTTAATAGCAAAAGATTTGAAAGGGAGCTGAATTTTATTGAAATAGAAAGAGGCGTAGTGTAACACCCTATCACACAGAGCTTTACGCTTAAGTCGTAAAATAGAGGTGGTGTGGTATTACGACCTCTAAAATAAAATATATACATATAATAGCAAAAAGAATATAATAAACTAGGAGTTTTGAAAAAATAGGTGAAACAAAAATGCGAAAATAAAAGCGCAATACTCAGGAAACGGAATTACTTGTGTGCTAAGAAACCTAGAGATCATAGATGTAACTAAGTAGAAAGCGGGAATGGAGGGTCAAAAGTATAGAATAACAAGCTCCTAACTCAACCTGCAAAGCTAAGGCTGACCGGAGAATATTTACATATATATGACTAAATCTCCATAGTGGTCCCCCAGATTCAGCCCGTGCATCAACGTGGCAATGGCTGTGCCACATAAGCAACGCCGTCGCTGAGTCACGCTGGAAATTTTCCGAAGGACCATTATGGTGCCCGAATCGCAATCTGGGGGACATAAACAGTGCAATTGGAATCTCAGGGGCTAAATTAGTGCACGGGCTGAATCTGGGGACCACTATGGGATTTAGTCACATATATATACATATCCCGAAAACTCAAAATACATAACTGAAAACTTAACTCTCCTCAACCCTCTAGGAGGGACAAAATAAACAAGTTTCTTGAAGAGAAAGCTAAGTATGTGTATATATATATATATAAAGTTGTACATCAAAATAAATTCAGAGACTACTCCACTTCAGAAGTCCAAACGTCGAGCGAGGAGCCTCTCGACCTGCATCTGAAGACAACAACACATTATGGGATGAGAACCGGAGGTTCTCAGCATGGTAAAGGTGCCACGCACATAATATATAAGGTCTTGGGAATGCCAGAGGCAATCCTAGAACGCTAACACTCAGTTATAAAACTTAAATTCTAAACAGAAACCATAAAAAGGGTAGGTGTTCTAAGGAATTCTAAACTTACTTACTTAAACCTAACTTTATCACAAAACCGGTCTACCTTTCCTCCGCTCCTCCATCACCAATGATTTAGCAGAGACAGACAACTAAACAATTTCAAGCATAAGTAGAAAACAAGTAGTGCAGGTAGCAAATATAACAACTAGCATAATATATATTCAGTAAGGCAATCCCAAGTAATGCATTGCAGACAAAACAAACAAAATGCACATGATGTATGCCTGTCCTATGGCTGATGAGGCTCATCTATCGGTTATCCAGCCAACCCGACAAGTCCGAAACCCTCAGACTGTCCCTCGTCACACATCCCCATGAGTCTATGCATAGTTTTTCTCATTTCATTCAAAATTCATACATTCATTCAATCATATATAACTTACTCAATGGGGGATATCCATTCCCGGGAATTTATACGTGCTCGATCACCATTATGACGTAGGGTCAATAGAGTATCGAGTTTCAACTTGGAATACGTGGTGGCAAGTCACGGTTCTGTTACCAAAGAAAACTCGTATATCATATATCATTAAATTTATAAGCCGCATAATATTCATAAACATTCATATTCATTATATAATCATTCATCATAGCCATGGCATCTTAACTTCTTTTAACCTTCATAACATTCTCTTATAATTCATCATGTTTACCCATTTTCTTCGTCCCCAAATTGCCTCAATTTCATAGCTTCAACTAACTACTAGGCTTAGTATTATATTTTATAACTAAAAGGATGAAAATAGAGGTTTCAAAGTCTGAAATTCAATTTAAAAACACAAAATCCAGTTTTACAGAAAACAGGGACCACGTGTACGCATCCCCTGATTACGCGTACGCATTAGCGCCAGGCAATAGCGCATGGTCGCGCATGAGGATCTTGTGTACGCATGAACCTCAAGTTACGCACACGCGTCGGCCATACGTACGCGTGGGCGTGCAAATTTTAGCCCATTACGCGTATGCATAGGCTCGTTCGCGCCCGCATGCGCAAGAGGCAGTAGCTACCTTATGCGAATGAGGGTTATGCGTACGCGAAAGTCTCATGTCACGCGTACGCGTGGGCTTTGTTTTTCCAAAAATTTTACCAAGTCTAAAATATGCAGATTTGCCATTTTAAATCCTAAACTTCCGACGCACATAACTTTTCCGTTTTAAATCATTTTTCCTCCGTTCTTCGAACGACGTAAACTTCACGGATCCAATTTTTATACAAAACAAGTTTGAAACCATTTGGGGGTCTAGAAAGCCAAGTTATGGATCGCCGAAGTTCGGCCAAAAATCAAATTTCACAAAAGCTTCAAAACCTCATTTTCTTTTTAAAGCTCATTCCAACCCAATCCATCATACCTATGATCATCAATATAACTTACCTTTAACAATATCACAACAATCTTTGTAATCCTACCATTTCTCAACTCAGTAACATCTTACTTCAACCTAAACTTCACAAGTTGACAACAAACACCAACATATCAATCTATATATACATATTGCCATGGTCACAAGTTCTTCAAACATCATCACATCATCATTCATCATTCCAATACCAACAAAAATCAAGTGAACACCACACATGCTCAATTCATATCATTATCATTAAACATTCAATACACATAATCATTCCAGCTTATCCTATGGTTCTCTAGCCTAAGTTTTCACACGACATCATATATTATATACGCAAAACTTAAACGATACCTTGGCCCATTTTCATGTTTGTCCAAGGCAACCCCCTAAGCCAAACACAGCTCCAAGGTCCAAAATCACCAAAGCATCAACACTAATCCTCTACCAAGCCTTTCAATGTCCAAAATCAAACTCCAATATATGTATACACACTTTATTTCACATACCCATATATAAAATTCAATACTCATATACTAATTCAACAAATTAACTCAGGTTAATAATCCTTACCGTACCCACAGATCAAGAGAGCCAAGTCCAACAAGCTCTACAAGCTAGATTGAACCTAGAGAACCAAAATCAACAATTCCTCAACTTAGATTCTCTTTAATTTTGAAAATTGAGGGATAGAGAGGCTGGGGTGAGATTAAAACTTACCTATGAAATTGATCTGATAGAATCGTAGAGCTCGACGTGCTGGACGCGTGGCCGCAAACGGTGCAGCGATTGGAGCTCGGAGCAAGTAGTTGTGGTGGTTTGAATTTTGATTAAGGATTTGGAAGTTTTAATGTTCTTCCCCTTCCCCCTAATGGGTGCAATGTAGATTTGAAATGAGGGAGGAAGGGAAGGCTGTGTCCCTTAAAGGCTAATGGGCTGAATTGGGTCTTAGGCCCATTTTGGGTCCGGTTCAGCCCGTTCGGCTCAATCTTGGGCCAAATTCTTTTAAATGAGTGTCAAAATTCTCGTTTTAAAGAGCTCTATCCTAATTTAGTATAATATTCACATTTTTAATTCCCTTTATTAAAATTTAATTTATTAACTAATTATTTACTAATTTAGCGGAATTTACATCCTACCCACCTAATTAAGAATTGTGTCTTCAAAATTCAGATTCAGTTACCTGAAAAGAGGTGTGGGTAGTCCTTCCGCATGTCCGATTTGAGATCCCAAGTATATTCTTTAATACCAGTGCGACTCCAAGCTACTTTCACTAAAGAGACCTCCTTTCCGCGTAACCGCTTGATACTGGTGTCATCAATCCTAACCGGAGTTACTGGTAGTGTCAAATCTTCCCTCACTTGAACCGATTCTGGTTCCAGAATGTGACTTGCATCAGGGGTGTATTTACGAAGGTGCGATACGTGAAATACATCGTACAATTTTGAAAGATGCGGCCGTAAAGCGATGCTATAAGCCACCGGTCTAATTCTTTCCAGAATCTGAAATAGTCTGTCCTTGCCATTGATTCAGGTCTTAAAACACTTTGGTTTCAATCCCATAGTCTTGACTCACTCAGTGATTTCGGCTCGTTAAAGTAACCTTCCTGAATACAGGACTTCCTTGGTTCGTATAGCTCTTTTGTCTGCTTTTGTAGCAAGAATCTTAACTCAAATTTGCGTAGTCTTTCTCCGTTGTCTCGGCTATCAAATTTCAGGAACTAAGACGTTTAATGTTTCAGTTTCCAATTAATACAGAAGCGTTTAGCATATTGTGAAGTCTCGTTAATATCCCCAATAAGCAGTTTGCCCCGACGGACAAAATGGACTTGGTCACTTAATCCACGATTACCTAACAGCATCACCTTTTGTTTTAGACCTCGGCAATCTATTACGAAATCGATGGCTACTCTTCCTCGCTTTTAGCGTAGGATCTTCAATGGTCGCAGCATTTCGAATGGCTTCTGGTGGTCACTATTTTCTTCCTCATGCCTTAGGCACGCCTTCACAAGCATCGTCACTTTGTTCTTCATTTCTGGCCGCTCGAAAATATCTTCTTGGATTCGTGGTACGTTTTAGTAATTTTAGGGTAAATTTGAAAATCCTCTATTGTGAGTTTCAGACAATAGTTTCCCATCTCAACTTCTGATTTCGACACAAAATTCTCTCTTAGTATCTTCTTGATTCAACAAGCTTACAATATCCTTAGTAGTCCCTTGTCATCATTATACGCTCTCTAAATTCTCAACCTTATGATCTTTTGTAATTTTGTAATTGATTCAATTTGACACATGCATCCCCTTTCTCAACTTAAGACCTTGACTTACTTAACAGTGCTTTTTCTTTGGTCATCTAAGCAGTACTCAGAGATTTCCTGCTCAGGTGTCTGCCCCTACTTCACGATGTCGTATTTGCACATATCCTAAACCCCTTTGATAATGCATCGCAATAATTTCAAGTAGTTAATTAAGTTCGGGTATTATGACTACTGGCACAAAGGTTAATTCTTCTCTTGGGATTCGAAATCTCCCTTCGCATTTAGGCATCTATACTAACAGTGTATTTTAGCGCGTTAACTTACTCATAGGCATTACGGTCGGCAAGAATTCATAATTCCAAAATTTCTCTTAATGTCGCACACTTACATACTTCATCTTCTACGTTCAAAAATCTTGTTCTAAGGATCAAAGCCTCGATGATCACAGCTAGGATTCATACGCAATACTATTATAGACTCGAGTTGATTTTCAGAAAGACATTAAGCTTGAAAGACAAATGAACAATACGAACGGTGTTCGTGAAAAAATCAAAAAGAAAATCTTGTATACGGTCAATAGAGTTGTACCGAAATAATGGAATGCACAAAAAGAGGAATCTAGGTGCATCTCAGGAAAAGAGTTCAAATCAAAGACCTTTGGTAAAAAGAAAAATGCGTATAAAGTCAAAAAAAGTCTCAACTGACTTTGAAGAATATGGCTTATGAATAAGAACAACTCTACTTACAGCGAGCTCCCAAGAATAAAGGATTATGTAGTTATATTAGAACAAGTTCAGGCTTATTTCAAAAGAGACAAGCTTTGTGCGGGTAAGGAATAGGATTAGAGGAACGATGGATCCGGTTTTTCAAGAAGGAATTTAAGATAGAGTTTTCAAGGTAAGTTGTAAAAGAAAGATTAGATTAAGTCGCGAATATTAGTTAGTGCAACCTCACTCTCGTGTGGAGCTTCCTGTTGATGTCTTTCCTCTTCACCTAACATATCCAATACCTCCTATAGGGAAACACTGGGCTGAATGGCTTTCTTTTATGCTACTTCCTTCAACGGCCTCCTAAATCCTGTTGATTATCACGGTGTCTTCTATCATGGTGCAATTGAAGTTAATCTGGCTTCCAGCACTAAATCTATCGCAACTCACTCTCTCTGAGACGGTAATTCTGGTATGCTTTCAAAAATTGTCTCGAAAGTTCTCGCGTATAAGGATTTGGTCTAACCTTCACTCGCCTCTTAACAATTAACAACTAAATGTTGAATTCGCTCTATTCCTCTTCCTTGAAGTTTCATCGTCACTGGATTACAAACAATAAATCCGCGTAGCCCTCAACACTTCTGATTCCTTAGATATAATCCAACCTGCTTCCGCTACGGCACTTTGATCCTTAACCTTCAAGAGCTTAACTGCTCCTCTAAGTTAACTAAGTATCGCTTCGTCTCAACAACTAATAGTCTTCGACTAATCATCGACTTGGACTTTATGATTATCAACGCTTTTCATGCATTACGAGTGAATATCACATATTAATGATATGCAAGAAAGTTAGAAATTCAACTGCTAGTTCGTGGTTACCTCGGGTCTGAGAATCAGATTCGGCTGCATCCCGACGTTTTTTGTGTGGACAATCTCGAGCTATATGCCCTGGCTTCCCGCACTTGTAACATACACCTAGCCTGGCTCTGCATCGTCTGTTCGGATGGTACTTCTTGCATCTTGGGTATCTTAAGTCTTCCGATTGAGTACTAGTTTGCCCTTCTGAATTTGGATCCAGACGGTTGTTGCTCCTTCGGTCATTGTTCCGGCGCTGAGAATGTGAAGCGACATAACGACCCTTTTTGAAGCTTTGGCTCCTAGGTGTAATCTTTCCCTTTTTCTTTGTGAAGGGTTCCCGGTGATTACTCCTTGCTAAATCAGTCCTCCTTGAGCTTTCTCCCATTGCTTGACCCGTGTTAACTTACTCCGGATAACCCACTGGTACCCCCGTACTTGGAACATTATTTCTACCTTCATATTTATTACCACCATCATTGCCAGTCCTAGCTTGTGGTTCCATTCTATCCATCACTCGGCTGGTCGCAATAGCAACAGCACTAATGGCAGCAACAACATTTATTATCGCAGTCATGAAATCGGTCAAACTAAGTGCCGATATGGTTACCTCGTTACCTCTCCGTCCCCGACCTCGATTACACCCACGACCGCGCTCATGAGGTGCCATTTAGTTCCTGTTCACACCAAACCAGTGATATCAAGGTGATCAGTCTCAATATCGCAAGTCTAGTATTTCAAAGTCCCAAATGTATGCTCTTGAGCATTCATGCCACATATATCAGTTAGATATTCTAATTAGCATGTATAGATACCCAGAGTATGCCCAGAAGCATAGTCAGTCCGTCCCTCAGACTCTAAAGGAAGGACTGCTCTAATACTATAATGTAACACCCTACCACATAGAGCTTTACGCTTAAGCCGTAAAACAGAGGTGGTGTGGTATTACGACCTCTAAAATAAAATATATACATATAATAGCAGAAAGAATCTAATAAACTTGGAGCCCTGAAAAAACAGGTGAAACAAAATCACGAAAATAAAAGTGCAATGCTCAGGAAACAGAATTACTTGCGTGCTAAGAAACCTAGAGATCAATGTACATCAAAATAAACCTAGAGACTACTCCGCTTCAAAAGTCCAGACACCTAGCGAGGAGCCTCTCGACCTGTATCTGAAAATAACAACACAGTATGGGGTGAGAACCGGAGGTTCTCAACATGGTAAAGGTGTCACGCACATAATATATAAGGTATTGGGAAAGCCAGAGGCAATCCTAAAACGCCAACACTCAGTTATAAAACTTAAATTCTAAACAGAAACCATAAAAAGGGTAAGTGTTCTAAGGAATTCTAAACTTACTTACTTAAACCTAACTTTATCACCAAACCAGTCCACCTTTCCTCCACTCCTCCATCACCAATGATTTAGCAGAAACAGACAACCAAACAATTTCAAGCACAAGTAGAAAACAGGTAGTGCAGGTAGCAAATATAACAATTAGCATAATATATATTCAGTTAGGCAATTCCAAGTAATGTATAGCAGACAAAACAAACAGAATGCACATGATGTATGCCTGTCCTATGGCTAACGAGGCTCATCTGTCAGTTATCCAGCCAACCCGACAAGTCCGAAACTCTCAGACTGTCCGTCGTCGCGCATCCCCATGAATCTATGCATAGTTTTTCTCATTTCATTCATAATTCATACATTCATTCATTCATATATAACTTACTCAATAGGGGATATCCATTCCCGGAATTTATAAGTGCCCGGTCACCATTACGACGTAGGGTCAACAGAGTATCGAGTTTTAACATGGAACACGTGGTGGCAAGCTACAGTTCTGTTACCCAGGAAAACTCGTATCTCATATATCATTAAATTTATAAGTCGCATAATACTCATAATCATTATATAATCATTCATCATAGCCATGGCATCTTAACTTCTTTTAACATTCACATCATTCTCTTATAATTTATCATATTTACCCCTTTTCTTCGTCCCCAAGTTATCTCAATTTTCTAGCTTCAACTAACTACTAGGCTTAGTATTATATTTTATAACTAAAAGGATGAGAATAGAGGTTTAGAAGTTTTAAATTTGATTTAAAAACACAAAATTCAGTTTTGCAGAAAATAGGGGCCACGCGTATACGTGGGTATGCGTTTAGGCCAAGACGCGTACGCATCCCCTGATTACGCGTACGCATGAACCTCAAGTCACGCGCACGCGTCGGCCACACGTACGCGTGGGCGTGCAAATTTTAGCCCATTACGCGTACGCATAGGCTCGTTCGCGCACGCATGTGCAACAGGTAGTAGCTTCCTTATGCGAATGAGGGTTATGCATATGCGAAAGTCTCATGTCATGCATATGCGTGGGCCATGCGTATGCGTGGGCGTACGTTTTTCCAAAAATTTTACCAAGTCTAAAATCTGCAGATATGTCGTTTTAAATCATAAACTTTCGACGCACATAACTTTTCCGTTTTAAATCATTTTTCCTCCGTTCTTCGAAAACGTAAACTTCACGGACCTAATTTTTATACAAAATAAGTTTGAAACCATTTGGGGATCTGGAAGCCAAGTTATGGATCGCTGAAGTTTGGCCAAAAACCAAATTTCACAAAAGCTTCAAAACCTCATTTTCTTTTTAAAGCTCATTCCAACCCAATCCATCATACCTATAATCATCAATATAACTTACCCTTAACAATATCACAACAATATTTGTAATCCTACTATTTCTCAACTCAATAACATCTCACTTCAACCTAAACTTCACAAGTTGACAACAAACACCAACATATCAATCTATATATACATATTGCCATGGTCACAAGTTCTTCAAACATCATCACATCATCATTCATCATTCCAATACCAACAAAAATCAAGTGAACACCACACATGCTCAATTCATATCATTATCACTAAACATTCAATACACATAATCAATTCCAGCTTATCCTATGGTTCTCTAGCCTAAGTTTTCACACAACATTATATATTATATACGCGAAACTTAAACCATACCTTGGCCGATTTTCATGTTTGTCCAAGGCAACTCGCTAAGCCAAACACAGCTCCAAGGTCCAAAATCACCAAAGCATCAACACTAATCCTCTACCAAGCCTTTCAATGCCCAAAATCAAACTCCAATATATGTATACACACTTAATTTCACATACCCATATATAAAATTCAATACTCATACACTAATTCAACGAATTAACTCGGGTTAATAATCCTTACCGTACCCATAAACCAAGAGAGCAAAGTCCAACAAGCTCCACAAGCTAGATTGAACCTAGAGAACCAAAATCAACAATATCTCAACTTAGATTCTCTTTAATTTCGAAAATTGAGGGATAGAGAGGTTGGGGTGAGATTGAAGCTTACCTATAAATTTGATCTGATAGAATCGTAGAGCTCGACGCGCTGGACGCATGGCCGCAAACGGTGCAGTGATCGGAGCTCGGAGCAAGAAGTTGTGGTAGTTTGAATTTTGATTAAGGGTTTGGAAGTTTTAATGTTCTTCTCCTTCCCCCAAATGGTTGCAGCGTGGAATTGAAATGAGGGAGGAAGGGAAGGCTGTATCCCTTAAAGGCTAATGGGCTGAATTGGGTGTTGGGCCTATTTTGGACTCGATTCGGTCCATTTGGCTCAATTTTGTGCCAAATTCTTTTAAATGAGTGTCAAAATTTTCGTTTTAAAGAGTTCTATCCTAATTTGGTATAATATTCACATTTTTAATTTACTTTATTAAAATTTAATTTATTGACTAATTATTTACTAATTTAGCGGAATTTACACGTAGCTTTAAAGAAAACGAATTGATTATTGAAAACTTATTTAATATTTTAAACGGTGTGATTATTGAAAATGATTTGTTACTTGGGAATGTTTTGAAAAGGGTTTAGAAGGTAGTTAGATTAGGATCCTTGAAGGGTGGCAAAGCCCGAATTTCAAAGAAAATGCTACAGAAATTTTTACAAAACTTCGAGGCTTTGCTTAAAGCATTATTTAAAAGAAAATTGGATTTAGGGTTCAAAATAGTTGATTTTCAAATTATCAAGAAAAATACTATATTTTAAGTTTAATCTATTGAGAAAAAATTTTTGTTTTAAGTTATAATTTGAGTTCGATTTATTAAGAAAAAGAGTTTTTATTAAACGGTACGAAGTTTGATTATTTAGAAACTAATCGATTTAAGATTATAATAGATGAATGAATAGGTGGTTGTTTATCTTGTTTATTTGTGATTGTGCTGTTGTCTTGGTGACTTGCTTGTATGCTTGATTGGACATTTTACTTGTGTTGTGGATTTAATAATGTGATGAGAGCTGATGTTTGTGGTTTGAGTTTAGGTATATTATTTGCAATGCTGGCTTATTTAGATATTGCGATAATTGAGGAATGTTGTTAAGAGATGAGGAATTGTTAATGTGACGAAGATTTTATTTAAGTAATGTGATTTAAAGAAAGGATTTTACAAGGCTTTAGGTAAGATTTAAGAAGGATTTTAAGGGTTTAATAAAAAAAACTATTTCGGGTCATGAGTTAAGTATTTGTATATTATTCTGTATATCTTTACGGCATTCGTTATCCCTACTGAGAACCTGCTTGGATGACGTTCTCACCCCCTACAAATCTTCTATTTCAGTAACAGGCCTGGGAATCCTTGGCGCGGAGCTACGACTGAGCATCGGAACTTTATGTAAATATATATTCATATTTTTTGTAGTTGGTTTAGTCTTAGATTTTCTCCTCGCCATTTGTTGTCCTTAATTTTTAGAGGGGTAGGACTTGTATTTGAGAATCTTGGAATAAGTTTATGTATATATTGCTATATATATATATATTTGTGATTAAGAGTTTTAAAGTAAAGACCTTTCATTTTTTTAATTAGAGTTTCGATTCGTATTCGTGAATGCTCAATATTAAATAAACGTAGTATATAAATAAAGGAATAGAGGTAAGTAGCGCTCGGACTTTTAGTGCGATCATGAGGTTTTAAAAGTTAAGGTGTTACTGTGTTACATAATACACATATTTTTTAATATTAT
>NC_029790.2:128391042-128392119 GCF_000816755.2 Arachis ipaensis
TAAATGATTTTGATTGAAAGAATAAATCATACATATTTAATTGATGGACATCACATTACAACAATTATTAATATTTTACCAAACCAATTCGTCGTTACTATACTAGTTCTGTTGAAGAGCTTTTGATTCCATTATAGGGGATGATTGTCCCTAATTTTTTGAATTATGGTTGTTTATTTGTGTCTAATTTTTTGTTGTTTTTGATTTTGCTTGTCCTCTGATATACTGTTTTAATATTGAATGCGGTACTATATTGATTGTTGAATTCGTTTTTAATTGTTACTGTTGGTGTATATTTATTGTATTAATATAAATTATTTAAAAAAATAGAGAGAGAAGAGTGGCCAATTTACCGTTCTGCTAATCTATTTTTTTGACAGAACAGAATAACAAATTCATTTTATGGTGAATGCTATGGTGCCTAAAGCATAATGTCTAATTTATTAAAAAAAATAAAAAAATAATATTTAATAAATTTTAAATATTTTATATTTATTTTATACATTTTATTTTTTACTTATAAAAATAAATTAAACAATTTAAACACCACAATAAAAAGCACCATAAAATCCACCTTCATTTCATGTCACTTTAGTAGGTCAGGTCGATATGCCTCGTTTTTTGACGAAGTAAGACGAGACAGATTGATCCGCTTTGTCACCCTACGGGATACAATGGCATTTGTAAGTTGTAACGGTATAGATATCCATCCAACTTATTCATTACGCGGGTATCAACTAACAACGTAATAAATAAGTAATGGAAAGTCTTAACAACCGCAAGGAGAAAAGGGCATGGTGCACAACAGGACACGTTTTATAATGGTTGCTCAAACGCGCTTATGTGTACTTCAATTCAAGTTTCTAAGTTTCAACATTCAACTTTCAACAAATGGAAAGGGTCAAATAGAACCATAGAAGGTGTTATATCCCACTTCAAATAAAAGTCTCACCTTCTCCTCCACTCCTAGTAGCCTAATTCTTTGTATTCTTAATTTAATTTAATATTGGTCACATCACCCTAAGACTTAATTTTACGTAGCCTTTCAAAATATATTATTGATGTCAACTTTTTAAA
>NC_029790.2:128392570-128404817 GCF_000816755.2 Arachis ipaensis
AGACATATATATATATTTCTCTCGTATTTTATTTTGTAAAATATGAATTTATATATTTAATATGTAATTTCTGTGGCTTATTTTTTTGAAATGTATATTTTGGATGTGTTGTTTGTAGTTATAGAGAATTTGTGTGTTTCTAATTAAAATGAAATAATTTTTTTTACGGTTCCGCTACGTTACCAACAGCATATCTGCCAACTTCTGCCAACTCTTATTTATAATTGTGTTTTATGGAAGTGTGTTCGTGGATGTGTCTAATAAAAATGTCTTTTTTATAGCTATGTTTAATAGAAGTGCCTTTATAGATATATTTTATGGATGTGTCTCTTTATATATGTATTTAAAATATATTAATTATTGGACACATCCACGAACACACTTCCATGAAACACAATTATAAATAAGAGTTGGCAGAAGTTGGCAGATAATATGTTGGTACCCTATACTTTTCCTTTTTTTTAATTCCAAAACACAAATTGGAGGCACCTAATTGAAAAGGGAAAGAAAACTGATGGTCTAATTTAAAGAGAACTGAAGTTTATAAATTGGAGAGTCAATTTTGTGTTTTAAAAATAAAAAAAAAAAATTCACAGATCGCAAGAATCAATTTTATGTTTAAAAAATAAAAAAAAGTTAAATTTCAAAAATCAAAAAATCAAATTTATAATTTTTATATGAAAAAAAATTTTTACACATTATTAAAAAACACTGCTATAAACCTAATAATTATAATCTAATATCAAAATTAAAAAGTGAATTTCTGTTGCTTTTTCCTTTTCGTACCACTTCTCGTTCAAGCAGTTACCTTTTCTCAGCTTCAGGTCCCTCTCCTCTGGTTTCTTCCCTTCCCCAGCCATAATCTGTCAAGTCTCTCTCCTTACACTGTTTCTTCGCGTTTCCGTGTTCACTGGTGAGATTTTCTTCGATTCATGGTAGCTGCTAATGATTTCGTCCTATGGACTCATTTTTTTCCCTCTTTGAATTGGAGTTTTTGTTTTCATACTCAATTTGATGGGAATTATGATCTTCAATTCGAACGGCTGCGTTACTCATTATAGTTTTACATAATTCACGCGTAAAGTGTCGGTGTTACGTTGTATTTCAGAGATTAATGCATATTTGGCATCATCATTTTATTTTCACTTTCACAAGATGTTTCTGTAATTTGTGGTGCGAGGTTATAAATTGCTTGTTGCCGAAGGTGGTTATAAAATTTTATGATGGAAGCTGAGATTTTGGGTTTGGGAAATGATCGTCTTGTAACAAGAACAGCCTTGGAGTTAATTGTTCAATAGAGGTGTTGAGTGTTTAATGGAAATTTGTACATTTTTATACTAAGGGCAGTAGCTGGAAAAATCAACTGTGATTACTGTTTGCGATTTATATTGCTCCTGCTGTTGCTACATGTGGATTATGATTCGGCGAAGTTTAGTTAGCTACCGTTTAAGAAGTTATGTTACTACCTAGACTTAATATGGCCTTTTTATGGGGTTTCATGGACTTCATTGTTCAGAGAATGTGGAACTGGGAGAATGAGTTTGCACTGCTCTGCTTCACTGTTCTGTTAACTTGTCACTTGTGGAATTATATATGTTTTACTTATTGCAGTAGCTGTGTTTACCTTTTTTTTATTATGATCATTTTCCCTTTTTGATTTTTCATTTTTTTCCAATCCTTTTAAAGAAAAACAGTGTAAATTAATCTCATCAACCTCCAACTTGAGAACATATTATGCTGATGTTTTGTTGGTGTTGGTTCATCCTGCTTTGGTGTTGCAAAAATAAGATCATTCAGCACGTGATTGCTGGGATCTTGTCTCTTCAGATTTTAATTATGTTAAATTTGTATTGCCATATTGTAGGCTGTTTGGTGGGAATTCAATATTTTGGGATTTACTGTTACATGTGGACTTTTCTGCTAGAGTTATGTGTATATGTTTATATTGAGATAATCTAAATTTAGCAATGTTCTTTTTCGGTATGATTACTGGTAACAGTGTTGCACAACTTTACATCTTCCTCTTGTACTTTTCTTGAATTCTTTCCTCAATAATCAACTTGTAGTACTTCATATGCCATACTGTGCCAATGTTTCAGAATAGGGAGTTTTATTTTGAGAGCCCTCCAGCTCTTCCTCGACAGCTCTTAACTGTCTAACTAGCTTTCCCTCCATCTATTTGTGCCTTTTGATTCTTTCCTTACTTCTAATCATTGCCTAATTACTCTGACTGTACTGTACAATGCTGGCCTGAAATTAATTAGGGTCTGTTCCCCAATTCCCCCCTTCCTATGTCTAAAACATATACCTGTATAACCATAGGCTTGTAATAGTGCCATAAATTAAACTGTAACTCTTTTTTCACTCATTCTTCGTTCGGGATTTCGCATTGCTTTTCTAATTTGTGTTAATGTCTTACTCTCTAAATTCCTGATTTTGGAAGTGCTTATTTTATAATATTTTTCCACCAGTATTGTGTTTTTTGGCCTTAAAAGTAACTTTTGAGTTCATTTTGAAGCCCAGCTGCGAGAATGGGGTGGGGAAGCATATACAAGAGGCGTGTTAGAGTATTTACAATGGCCTTAGTAATCTACCTAGATTATAAGGTGAACTTTCTTTCATTACTCAGACTGCATTTTATATATATAAATATAAATAAATAAGTATATATAAATTAATTGTTCTTTTTCGTCTATGCAGTCCGTACAACAGCGAGAGAAATGGACAAGCAAATCTAAACAATCTGTTTTGTGGGAGAAGGCTCATGAGCGTAATGCTAAGCGAGTTTTAAGTTTGATAATAGAGATGGAAGGCTTGTGGGTGAAACTTGGCCAATATATGTCAACACGAGCAGATGTTCTTCCTGCAGCTTATATACGCCTTTTGAAGCAGTTACAGGACTCTCTTCCTCCTCGCCCATTGGAAGAGGTTTCTATAAGATTTATCTTTTCAAAAAGTTATTTTGTTATGAAATAATCATTAAAAGAAGCTTTAGGAGAAAAAAAAAACTTCCCTTATACTTTGGGGTGTTGGAAACCATTTCCGTCCATTAAGGTGTTCAAAACAATATTTATTTATCAATTCTCTAGCTATACAAGTTCACTTTTTAGGACTCTTAAACAATGAAATTCACATTTTCCCCCATGAAAATTAACTGTCAGCCTGGACCTCACAATCCATGAACGAGAGATTAAGGGTTGTCATCTTCTAATCTAAAATGGTACTTAATCTTTTTTTTTTCCCCCTTGAGTCGTTATCTCTAATAGACTTCTCATAGTTTATAATTATATTTGTAAGGTCTATGGCACAATACAGAAAGAGTTGGGGAAATCAATGGATGAGCTATTTGCTAATTTTGTCAATGAACCATTGGCAACAGCATCGGTAAGCCGAATGAGATTTTTGTTAGTAAAGGATTATTATATAATCTAATATATAATGATTGTTGATGAACTATTCTCTGTGAGTGTGATAGTCTTGTCTAATCTAAGTCATTCATTTTATGCAGATAGCGCAAGTCCACCGTGCAACCCTGCTCAGTGGTCAGGAAGTGGTTGTTAAAGTTCAACATGATGGAGTAAAGAGAGTCATATTGGAGGTTTCCTTTTATGCTTTAGCATATAGATGTAAAATGTCACATAGAGGCTTTCAAATGATTTCTGGACCTGCCATTTCTTTTCAGGATTTAAGAAATGCAAAGTCAATTGTCGACTGGATAGCGTGGGCTGAGCCACAGTACAACTTTAATCCTATGATTGATGAATGGTGCAAAGAAGCACCTAAAGAACTTGACTTTAATCATGAAGCTGGTATGTTAAGAACTTTTCTAAACTTTGACTTGCTGGATATAAATTTGTGCTTGAAAATTACTTTACTGCATTCTTCTTGGAGAAGGTTTTGTTCTTGGTGCGTGAATTGCTTGCTGAGTAATTTCTGTTGAGCATCATTTCAATGACGTGTCATTGTGGTCATCCAATATTCAAATCAAGCTCTCCAGGATAATGATTGTCCTGCTGCTATGCTGAGTCACTTTTCCAGCAATGCTGATCCCTGAGTTGTCTGTCAACCATATTTTATGTATAATATAGGGATGCACATTGTAACGAGCATAAGTTTCAGTGGGCTTTATCATAAAAAGGAGTTCAAATCGCAGTAGGCTTTATCTTAAAACCGGGGTGGGGGTATTAGATTATCAATGGAATGTTCTAGAATATTTTAGAACTTTGATGAAAATAATAATATTTTGTGGGATAAAGAGTAGTATAATGGGGGAGCCAATGATAGTTGTAGTCTTCTTAAGTCAGTTTTTATTCTTTATTTTCAAATAGGGTAAGAGTTTTATTGAATTAATGGGCTTGGGCTTATTGGAGGATGATGGCTATAGTACTTGACCTACTTAAATTTATAAATAGGAATAGGGTCATTGGGATCGGTATTTTGAATCACATTGTTACAAATAATATCAATTAAATATTAGAATCTCCTAACCAAGTTGGGTTGGTCTAGTGGTTAGTTCACTAATCTGCTTAAGTTCGGGGGTTCGAATCCCGCCTTGTGCATGCAGCAACCCATTAGCCATCGGCAAACCCTTAAATGGAGCTCCGATCCGTGACGGATTAGTCCTTTGCTTGCTGGGATTGGGGATACCGTGGGTGAAAAAAAAAAAAAATTAGAATCTCCTTTCTCCCTTTTCTTCCTTCCTTGCCCATGATAATGTCAACACCACTACCACCACATAACATATCCAGGCATCTCATCCTTGGTCACTGCCATGTGTTAATTTGTCATGTTCTTGAGAATTGAGAAATGAGATTTCAGAGAGCTAAAGGCTGCTAGTGGACAAGGAACTTATAGGGAGATAATCAACATTATATGACAAAGGATCATTGTGCTATAGATTGGGCATGATTTCCCGTACGATGAGAACCAAGTGCCAACCCTTTAGTCATTGTGTTTCCTGTGGTGGAAGTGGAAACTTGATTTTTGGAACAAGAGGAAAGATGTGGCAGCAAGATCAAGTTAAACATTGGAATAGTGAGAATTTTCTCTAGTTGCTGTTGGGCAACGGTGGGAATTTCCACATGCTTAACAATCGAGTGAGGCAATCAAGCTGTGATTTTCAATTGCCTGAAATCCAGTATTTCATGAGAGGATGAAATGCCAGAAGCTAATTTACATGTGCTTGAGTACAGATTTAAAGGCTACACTATCACTAGTCACTATATTGTAATGTTGCTGCTATCATTACCAATACACTTACTGATGCCAACAGAATGGACTGTATTTTCTCAATTTCTGGATCAACATGTATAATCAAAGTTGAGGAGGAGTCTTAAGAGGGTAGTTTAATATTTTCCATTTATTACTTGTACTAATTGGACCATAATTACATTAGTTTTATGTATACATATCCCTGCAACCATTTGATGAATACTTTGAAAAATGGGTAGCATATTCAAATATATAAACCAGCCATAATTGCAGCCTCCATTAAAATTTCTTCCCTTGTTTGTTTTTGGTTTGTGTGTTATGATAACACTCTACACTATTTCCTTTGGTTCATTTCCAGCTGACATTTGTGTTATTGCAGAAAACACCAGAACAGTGGCTAAAAATCTTGGTTGCAGAAACCAATATGATGGAAATAGGAGTGCCAACCGGGTGGATGTTTTGATCCCTGATGTAATTCAGGTATCTTTCCTTTATAAATTGAAGTATCTATATGTAATGGGGGTGATGCAAATGGGGCATCAAATAAAATTAAAAAGGCAGGTTAAACAAGTAATTCTTTTCATTTGGTATCTTCTTAAAGCTTGAATGCATTAACATGGTTACATATTGCCATTAACAATTGAGCTTCAGACTTGGAAATACAGATTTACAGATTTTGGATATTTCATATGAAGTCCCCCATGGAAGTAACTAAACCTTTTTTTCTGTCTCCATGAGAGCCTTGGAGCAACGGTTGAGTTGTCTCTGTGTGACCTCAAGGTCAAGGTTTCAAGGCGTGGAATAAGCCATTGATGCATTTATCAAATTAGGTTGCGTACATTACAGTTACGGTCCTTCCCTGGATCCACCTTAATTTGGGATGCTTATGCACCAGGATGCCCTTTTAAATTGCTTCTGGTGCAAATTTCCAGCAAGTGTTTTCATCATATTCATGCATCTTCTAATAGTAATGATTTTCAATTGGTGCTATTTTTATTTCTGGGTGTTCAAACTGAAATGTGTTCCCTTTATAATCTTCTATCATTTTATTTTCTTGTGTAATTTACCCTATTTATATGAACTTGCTGCTGCCAATGATAGTCTACAGAGAAAGTGCTTGTTTTAGAGTACATGGACGGCATTCGATTGAACGATCTACAGGCATTAGAGTATTTTGGAGTAGATAAACAAAAGATTGTTGAGGAGATTACTCGTGCCTATGCTCACCAAATATATGTTGATGGGTTTTTCAACGGTGATCCTCATCCAGGTATATATTCTCCTGCTACGTGTGTGCATGTTTCTGTGATGAACACATTTAAAATACTTTTTAATTTTTTTTCATATGGCTTATAACTCTAGTAAAGGCTAAATGAACTTCTTGTACTGATTATTCCATGTTATCGTGCAATATTTTGGTTCTCTTGAACCTTTATAGGAAATTTTCTAGTGAGCAAGGAAGCTCCACATCGTCCCATTTTACTTGACTTTGGGCTTACAAAAAAACTATCAAACACGATTAAGCAAGCACTTGCAAAGATGTTTCTGGCAGCTGCTGAGGTAGGTGCTGCTTTTTGTGTTTTTTCATGGTTATATGGATATTAGCGAAGTTATTTAAGTACATTAATGCCATGGACCATCTCTCAAAAGTTTATACCATTGAGTAGAGACACATAAATAGTTCTCACCATAAATGGTAGCTCAAGTCAATCTTTCTAAATTATATTTTTGTCATAGGGGGACCATGTGGCTCTTCTGTCTGCCTTTGCCGAAATGGGGCTTAAGTTGCGTCTTGACATACCTGAGCAGGCAATGGAGGTAACAACTATATTTTTCCGTTCAACGACACCTGCAAATGAATCCTATGTAAGTGTCCCTTGAGCTCTTGAAAATGTAATTTAAATTGAACGCTCTGGTGTTTGGTTGTCTAACTTCTATCTAATTCTGGTGTATTTCTCTGTCATTAAGAAAACCGTCAAGTCTCTTAACGATCAAAGAGCCAAAAACATGAAAGTTATACAGGAGAAAATGAAACTTGATCAAAACGAAATGAAACGCTTTAATCCTGTGAGTTCAGCTATAACCTTTCATTTTCCCTTCTGTTTTGAAAATTATGTTACTTAGTGTGTGAGTGTATGTGTGTATAATGTTTTCAGGTTGATGCATTTCCCGGTGATATTGTAATATTTGGAAGAGTTCTAAATCTTCTAAGAGGTCTGTTTGTCTCATTGTTAGGTCACTGCAATGCTAATTTGTTCTCCGCAACCTATTTTACTTACCTAAACATGGATGCAGGGCTTTCTTCCACCATGAATGTAAAAATAGTATATATGGACATCATGAGGCCATTTGCAGAATCAGTACTGAGTGGGTGAGTCTTGTAAAAAATTCTTAAATGATTAATATTCTCCGGTTTGCTAGTATGATTTGTAGCTGAACTGAGGTGCCCTTAACAGGTACATCAATAGAGGACCATCAGTAAATGACAGATGGATTTTTGATTCACCAGTGAACTCTGATGTAGAAGCCAAGCTAAGGCAACTTTTAATTGAGCTGGCAAATAATGATAAAATACTCGGAATCCAGGTATATGTTGCTATTTTTTAATACCTTTGTTTGCTGAAGATTGAGATTGCATTTGTCTGGTCTGACATGTTTCTGTTTCCTTTCTTTATGGCTGAAAGTTGTTCTTTGCTAGAGTCATGGATCATGTATCAAATAATTAGTAAGTACTTTTTAGAACAAAATGTTGGATCCTTGCCCAGTTTGGTTGCCTAGTAAGACTGAGGATAGAAGTAAAAATATGGAAAGTTTCTTTCATGAATTGATATAGTGTAGATATCTTCAACCTTGGGTAATCTTGACATGTTATTGGTATGAAAGACTCTATAATCAAAAGTTTGATCTGCTTTACTAAATAAAGTTGACTCTTATCCCATGATAGAATAGGCCATGGCATTATGCACACTTAGTCCAATTGTCTCTTTGACAGGCATGCCAGATGCATTAAACAAATCTTCGCCTCACCCTAACATCTTGAGCTTTACGGTTATTTGTTCCTTGTAAAAGGAATTTTTTCATAAACTTAGATCACCAAACCATGTTTGCATACTTTGATTTTGCTATATCAGTTGATGTAAGGGACAAGTCTCTAAGTTGATGTATCCTCAGCCTTCTTTTCATTTGGAACAACTTTGTTTTAGAAATTCTTGATTTATAAAATGTTCGCTTTATGTATAGTACGAACTGATGAATAAGACTATTTCAGCATTTATACATTGAGATCAATGTGTGTGGATTTAGTTTAATATTCTTTACACAGACATCCACTACTGATATAGTACATATTATTGTTGAGCTAATTGTGCCATCTTCCCATTTATTTCTGTTCACCTAAGAGATGTTATTTTTACTCATTTATTTATGTCTATATCATTGTCGCTGTTGTTGCTTTGGATGTCGAGAGTCAAAGAACTCAAGAAATTCTTTACTGTATTTACAGGTCTGTGCTTACAAAGATGGAGAAGTCATTATTGACACTGCTGCTGGAGTGCTTGGCAAATATGATCCTCGGCNTGGTTGACAATGGGTATGTTTAAGTATGCTATATGCTATGACCATAGAGTTTGCACGCCCATGCTTGTATATTGGGTAATTAGGGTTCCACCTATAACACATTATTGAGGATAAACAGCTGTACTGCACTGTGTTACATGCTTTTGACTAGTAAATGAACACTGTTTGAATTGTTAATCCCAACATAGATTTTCCTTATGTACAATTGTACAGTCCTGTCTTGGATTTTCCATGAAATGGTCTTCCAACCTTTTCGATTCTATACTGTCATCCATATTAACTTTCATTTGCTTTCTGGTATAGAACAATATACTTGATCACCCTACAGATGATGAGTTCTTGTGTTTACTCTTCCTGTTAGTGTTGTCTATGTAGTTTGGAGCATATGTATGGTAAGCTGGTTTTTTGGATTGGGAATGTCTTGTCATGCCTATCAAGGACCTTTTATCCATATTTGGAACCAAGAAACACATCTTACTTTATGAAGATGAGAAGAAAAACTTTTACTTAATACATTCATTTAGACTTCATAATCTGTTGCAACATTATTTATGTGATTTAACATATCATAAGTATCCCCACATCATTTAACTTACTTTTTTATATGCTGAGTTACAAGAGTTGGTATTTCATTTCTCTACATGCGACGTGATATATGTTCAAATGCCAGACAAGAGGAATATATGTGTGTGTGTGTGTGTGTCTAGAGCTTTCTAAACCTTAAATAAGTATATGTTTATTATTTTGCAGGAAACTAAACCTTCAAGAGAATGTTGCGAATGTTTGGCCTGCATTTGGATCAAACGGGAAAGATGCGATTAAGGTCAAATACTGATATTTTCTCCCGAATGATGCTCTGAAGCTAGTATTTTAATAGTTTAAATCTTCTGTTTCAGGTTCATCATGTGCTTAACCATGTCTCTGGTTTGCACAATGCTATGGCAGACATCACGCGGGAAAACCCTCTACTAATGATTGATTGGGATGAATGTTTAAATCAGATTTCTAGGTCAGTGCCTGAGACAGAACCAGGCAAGCAGCAGTTCTATCACTATTTGTCATTTGGGTGGTTGTGTGGTGGAATCATTGAGGTATGAGTGCTTGCCTTTTCAGATGAATTTTCCTCTTTTTGTTCTGGTTCTAATGCATCCTCTAATTAATTTCAACTTCATTGAACTTTCTCAATAACTGAGGGTAAAAACGGATTACTGTTTTGTTGATAAAAAAAAAAATGAGATGGAATATTATCCATAATGATGAAACTTTGAAAACCATATATAAGAATAATGGTTCACTAGGCCTAACAAAGTTTGAATATTGAAAGTTGGTGGAGTGCTAATAGAATATCTCTTTAACATTTGATGACAACATGCAGCGTGTGCTTTAGATAAAATAGGATTGTGCGGCATCGTTGCAGTCATTTTTATGTTATTATTCCTCCGAAACTGGCTAAACCAAATGCAAGTGGAAACCCTTTACTATTAGGATTTCTATCATGTTCTGATGATTCACTTGGATAAAACAGCATGCATCTGGCAAGAAATTTCAGGAGATCCTTGAAGAAGCAATAGTTCGCCCCCTCCATATTGAAGGAGAGCTATATGTAGGAATTCCACCAGGCAAGTTTTGATGAATAAATTACTTTCTGAGGGATGAAATTGAAATTTGCATCAGTTCAATTTTGATTTCTTAAAAAATGTAACTATGTAACCACGCTTCCTTGCTGCTATTTTCAGGGGTGGAATCACGTCTTGCCGCTCTGACTGTAGATACTGATGATTTAAGCAAGCTCTCGGCTATCACTTCTCGCCCTGAGCTTCCGTCTACTTTCCAGCCACAGCAAATTGCTCAACTTATAACCACCTTGCCTCCTCTTTTCAATACACTGAATGCTCGCCGTGCCATCATACCGGCTGCTAATGGACATTTAACTGCCCGGGCACTTGCACGTTACTATGCTGCCTTGGCTGATGGTGGCAGGATACCACCACCTCATTCTTCTGCTTCCAAGCCACCACTTGGAAGCCATCCCCACATCCCCAAATTCTCTTCTGAGAAGCCCCCTAAAAAGCGCAGTTGTATGGGGAGGGGAGATGTAGCTTTACCTACAAGTAATGCCCCTACATATGAAAAAGTCCCTACCCATGACAGTTTCCAGGACAATGAAAGCCAAGATATTAGCAGAGATAGTATTAGCAGTAGTATAAGTAATAGCAGAATGGATAGTACTCCAAGGATCAATATTACTGGTCAGGTTTTCAGGAATCCGAAAATTATCGACGAATTCTTGGGAAAAGGAGATTATGAGAATTTAACTTTGCCAGGTGGTGCTTTTGGCCTAGGATTTAAGAGGTTTAGTTCGAAGGATGGTTCATCAATAGCGTTTGGTCACTCTGGAATGGGTGGTTCCACAGGGTTTTGTGATGTTACAAATAGATTTGCAATTGCTGTGACATTGAACAAGATGTCATTCGGTGGTGTCACTGGAAAAGTTGTTCAGCTTGTTTGTTCTGAGTTGAATATTCCTGTGCCTGATGATTTCCTTAGATTTTCAGTTGAGCAGAGAGGACCTGATGGTCAATTAAATATGGGTAGGCCTATTATTAATTGAGGCTCACATTTTCTCTCTTTTTTAAAACACCTTTTCATCGGGAATCATATGTATACAATTTCATTTTCCTGGGGCCTTAAGAATTCATAAACAAGGAACTTAATAGTTTTATATATATACCGGGAGCTGTACCGTTAAAAGTTTATAACCACGTGAATGGATTTATATTTTTGTTTCTTACATGCATATTCAAATGAAAAGTTTACGTTACATACAAAATTAAAATCAAATAATATACTTGTAAACTTTTTTTGAGAGTATCTTTTAGAAAATACTTTTCGTGATTTATTCTTCTCAATTTTATTTCAACTTTGGTAAGAATTGTGAGGGAAAAAAGGTATTGTTGGCCTGCAAACTATAAACAATTATTCGTGGAATAAGAATATATGGTCAGTTTGGATGTCAACCAAGAGTCCCGTATTGTTTTTCTCCATTTATCCTAGTTATTATACTATGTCATGATACCACTCATTCCAGAAGCTGATGGGAAAAGATAATACCAATAGTTATATTTCTAATATTCCCTAAACTTCCATTATACACATTATATAAATATTCTATTGGCTCCCTATACTTTCCCTTGTAAATTAAGTTGGTCCAATAATCCATTAGCCATGTACACAACTCTTACTTCATCCTAACCTCTCCTATTACAGTCACTATTTTCTAGTTATTTTATGCTTGACTGATTCTGATGTAGTTTTGTGGTATTGCAGAGAGAGGTCTATTAATGCTTATTAGAAGACCTTCACATCGAGTATGGACAAATTAATAATAAAAAAATCACCATCACTTATATAAAGACGGTAAAAATAATTTTTGTTAAGTTATTTATTTATTTGACTACAG
>NC_029790.2:128408089-128413485 GCF_000816755.2 Arachis ipaensis
TACAGTTAAAAAAAATAAGTTAATAATAAAAATATAAATTATAAAAAAAATAAATTAACAAATAAATTAAAAGATTTAGTAAAAATATAATTAAATTATTTAAACTAATAGACTAAAAATTAATGATTCTAACTAATATTAATTCAAATGATAATTTTTAAAATTAATACAAAATATTTTTTTTTTCAAAGTCTCAGTTTTACAATAAATTTTATTCAAATAACACTGAATTTCATGTTTTCAACTTGTGATTTGTACTATTTCAATATAGTTTCCTAAATAAGATAGCAATTTTTTCGTAAGAAAAACAAAAGCATAACCATTTTTTTTCGTTTATAGCTGATCATAATACCCTCTTTGAAAAAGAAATCTAAGCTAATACTTTGTGATGAATTCCAAAATTTAGAGTAAATACAATTTCTGCAACATTGATTCTAATTCATACTCTACTTGCTTAAATAAATATGAGAATTAGAACCTTCAAGTAATTCTTATTTTTCAGTATTTCGTATCGAAGGGAAAAAGATTAAATTATCAATAGAATTACTCTTAATTCTCACTTCTCTAACCACAATGTATAGGATCAGAGCATAATTTCAAGTATAGAAAGATACTTAAAAGAACCGAAATGATAAACAAAATGATAATGCATGAGTAAAAAGGTCAACTATAATTTTCTATCATTTCACCTCTACAAGTAAAATATAATTTTTTCTAAAAGTATTCACTTTAGGTTCTTTTGCTGATGAATTAAATACCCCACAAGAAAGAAAACTAAAATAAGAGGAACTATATTGAACAAAGGCAAACATTAATTTGGATGTAACTAGTTTCATTACTACAAGAGAGTATGGATGGTCGAAACTCTTAAAGTTCTATTTGCTAATTAATTATCTCAACACAAAACTAATTGAAAAATTACACGCACGACTGTGTAAAATATTTTATACTATCGATGCATCAAAATTAAACTCATATATATATAGGTAAAAGTAAAATATTCTGGTCTTAAAGCTGGAAATAAGAGGGACAAACACAACTTTTTATATTGTTTCCATCCCCCTGGTTCTACGGTTCTAGTATATCTATACTTTTGTCTAGAAACATTTATTAAGCACAAACTCATCATGGCCATAAGTTAGTGACAGAGCTTACAGCATCGCTTATGACTGCATTATAATCACTATAGTTGTTATTATTATTATTATTATTAGTTATGTCCAAGTTTCTGGCAAGTCCTCCAAGATGGGCTGAGTTTTGTCCATCAACACTAGTGATGCAGCTTCCATATGAGGAGTCATTTCCATGGACAGTAATCGTTGGCGAAACATGTGCCACGCGCCGCAAATTATTATTGTTGGTGTTCATCTGACCCCGCTGATTCTGGATTAGCTGGTTGTTCAGATTAGTGAAAGAGCTTCGAGCAACCATGTCCTCCGCTAATTTCACCTAAAATGTATACGTAGAAAATTAATTATGTTAGGTGTATATTAAAATTAAATATTATTAAAAAATATATATTAAAAATAAATTAAATTATATATATTTATAAATATATAATAAATTATTTTAATGATTAATTTTAAAATACAAATAATAATTTTGTATATAGATAACTAAGTACTTAAAATTTCTTATTTTAAATTAAATGAATGATTTGCCAATAATGAATGATTTGCCAATGCAAGAGCTGCACTTATATATGCATGCATCCTACGTGTCAAAATTAAAGTTCATTAATAATGGTGCCGCTAAAACCTTACTAAACAGGAATTATTCATCATTTTGTGTTTATTCTCTACTTTATATCATTACTGTAAAAGTTAAGTATATTATCAATTAACGTTTTATATTATCAATAATTGATAAAAATTATTACTGGAACCGCTCAAAAACAAATATGATTAATTTGTAATTTTTAAAGAACTAATTTAATTAAACAAATTTTTTAAAGATAAATTTAAAAAATGATAAATCTTTCGAGAACTAATTTAACTATTAACCCAAATGATGATGGACATGATCCCCACACACATAGAGAGATAAGAACCTGATGATATATACCTTAGCTCTCAGAGCTTCAACATCTGATTTAAGAACTCGGTTATTTGTATCAGCATCACGAAAATGTTGGCTAGCATCTGTAAGCTGTTTGTACAGGGTTGCATTTTCCAGCCTCAGCTGTTCAACCTGATCACATAAACAAATTTCAAAATTATCATAATCTAAAATTATTTTTAATGGTAAAGTCAACGTTAATAATTAATAAATAATGAGTAAACTATACTCAGAAATTAAAATCACACAATATTTGTGGGGCTCATATATGCCCCAGCAACCAACTAATATATGAATCCAACATATTCTATTTTTAAAAGTGAAGATTTATATGCAGTTGGCTTCAATTAGTTGAAAATCATTAAACGATACCGTTTCTATAAACAAGTTATGTTTAATTACCTGAGACTCAAGGTCAGTCAAATAAGCTTGCTTCCTTCTTCTAGACCTCCTAGCAGACTCGCGATTAGAAACCTTCCTGAAATTAGAACCATGTAAAGTTGCACCTTATACATTTTTCTAGGTGAAAATTCAGGTGAAATCGACTTCACGTGAAGTTGATATATGAGAGCCGTTAGATGAAAATTTAGTCTGAGTAGAATAAGTAGTGTGATACCTTCTGAGGCGCTTCATATCAATAGGGTTTGTGCTTTCTTCACATGGACCTGCCTCATCATCCTCATCGGACGCCTCACGTGATGAGGAACCGCACGTGGTCCCTCCTTTGCCTTCGCTTCCTCTGCCGCCGTTTGGTTTATTAGCAGACACTGGGCTTCCAACTGCCCATAACTAACTAATCAAAACCATATAATATACATGACTTTGACTATTATAATAATAATATCATTATTACCAGTAGCTGTACCACAAATGGATGATTGAGAATCAATAGTTGAATGGTTGCGAGTCAGGTTCTGAGAGCACACAAGCTGCTGCTGCTGTTGTTGAGTACTATTATTATAATTAATATTGTTATTATTATCTGTCACTCCACTAGTACAGGTCGAAAATGTAGTCACCACCACATCCTGCAAATATATATGTATATTCTTAAATTCAACTAATTAAGTTAAGTGCCTAAATAAGTAATAACCTGATGAAACAAATAAAGCTCTTAGAATTCATCATGGACATACTCAACAATTTTGTAGTCCTATATATTTTAACTACTCACAGATATTTTGGTTAATGACATGCAAAAGGTGCATATTATTAATACGTATATATAAAAGATGAAAAGCTATCAGTCCACTAGCAAAAAGCCTACACAAGGGGCCACTTAGATTTTGGGCATGTGCAGTAATATTATTAATTAGGACCTTATAATAATAAAGAAATCAGTTTAATTAAGCATGCGAAAGGATTATGTTTACATCCTTTATTATATTACTCGTATTATGATAACAAAAGATGAAATTGGTTATCTGATAAAAAAATTATATTGGATTTCTTCCCCCTTCTTTTTTCCCTCTAGATTGGATCTATGAAATGGATGATGAAAATTTTCAAAGAATTCTAGTATATATAGTGTGGTAAATTTTTTATCATAACACTTTGATACGGTGGAAGTAACAATGATTATGTACGTATTCTTGATGAAAATTCTCTCGTCAAAATATGAATTTGACAACTTTAAAACAACTTTATCATACATATATTTGTTTTAAAAATTAAAACAAACAAATAATTAAGTACTACTTATTATTTTTAGTTGATATGAAAACTATTCCGGCCGGTGGACCATTCTTTATTAGTTTTCAGATATTCTTTATCTCTTAATAATATATCTTTCACTATTCTTCTCGATAATATTTTTGTTTAACAATATATTTTAATTAGTATGAAATGATGAAACCTTAATAAGGGAACACAAAAATTTCTATGTAATCTACTTAGAAGACCAACCAAAATTAAACTACAGGGTGAATTGGATTTAAGAAACGAAATTGAAAAGAAAAAAAACCAGTTAGTATATTTTTGCAATTCTTGTGTGACAAAAAGAAACCATCAGTTCAAAAATTTTTCATATTTATTTTTTTAATGAAAAATTTGTTTATGTTTAATTGTTGAACAAATTAAAATATATATTGAACTTCATTACATAAATTTCTATATATCATCAACTCTTAATCTATATACTTAGAGGACATAAAATAAATGAGAGCCATAATTAGACAAAATAAAACATTATAATAAATTTGGCGTGATTTTGAAAAAAAAGAATTTTAAATTTTTTTAAAACTAAGTATATATTAATTAGATCTAACGATACAAAAAAAAAAAAACTAAAAAACTAAAAAGAACAAATAAAAAAAATCAAAAGGCCGAATCACAAATTTAAAATAACAACAAAAAGTAGATAAAGTATTAATTGAGTAAGGGTGAATTCCATAATTGTTAATAGAGTTGATATAAAAATTGTGATTTTATAGGAATGAAGTTCATGTAATTTTATTATAATTAATTAGTTTAGTTGTCAAAATTTAAGTTAAATTAAGAATTAATATTAATCATCTTGATGATATAATTTATTTCATCTAATAACTATTAAATTTATCATAGAGAATAATTTACTCTTTATTTAAAAAAAGGTTGAATAAAATTTATTTATTTTTTATTTGTCTTCTAACCAAGTTTGTCCACTTTAATTTTTCGTGCAATTATACCTTGAGTTCAAGATCTGTACTCTAATGAAAATTCATTAATCAACAAAATTATATTTCTAAACCTGATTCTTATTAACTTATTCCAATTAATTAATTAATTAATTTCATTATCCTTGATAATAATTTTCCTACTACCTATTATATATACTTTTCTCATTCATATATAAGTTACAATAAGAACTTGTTACTTCACTTGCAAGGTTCCTAGTTAGTATTAAGTATTAACACCTTTTAAAAGGAAGCATGCCGTGAAGCTTTGTCGAAAGTCCAAAGCAGTCAGAAATTATCCACTACCTTTATTTGTTGTATACTTGTATCACATGAGAAGCTTGTGTTCAATATTTTCACCAACTGATATTTCAACTTAGATGATACAATATTCACCGATCAAAATTCACATGGAGTTGTTTCTATACGAAGTTATTAATTAACAATTATTAAATAATAATTTAATTAAATAGGTTAAATCATCTTCGGCTCACAAAAAATGAATTAATAGAGTCAAAATGGCATGCACTGATTTATGGAGTGGTTGATTAGGTAAATGAAAACCTAGATGCATGAACCAAAATCACAAGAAAACAAACGACTGCCACATCACCGTTTGATGACGTGGCATAAGATGAGCTCCAAATACAACGAACTTTCCATTGTGAGAGAGCTAAGATCCAG
>NC_029790.2:128414117-128415974 GCF_000816755.2 Arachis ipaensis
CGTCGGCGTGTTCCTCGTTCGGTGCCTCCGCCATCCAAGTCTTCATGAATTCTTCGACTTCCAGATCGAGCTCCGTCGGAGCACGGCGGAAGTCACAGTAGTCGCCGGATAATAACGACGGTGCTGACATAACGCCGCAAGATTTGGGGTCCATATAGCCGGAGAGAGGGAAAGAAGCTAAGAAGGGGTGGTGGGAAGAGAAGGGGAAGAAAAGGGAGTAAGAGAAGCAGCTTGATGGGTATAAATAAGAAAATTAATACGTGGCAATGGTGGCTATTGGGATAGAATTTTAATTGAGAAGTGTTACGGACAAGTAACTTTTGTATTTTGTAACCATCAAATAGTTATTAATGATGATTTTAATGGTGTGAGATTTGTGTGAACTTTCATCTAATGGCTTATTTTTCTTTGCTGGTTACATGCTGGCCAAAATTTAATAAAGTTGTTGGTCCCTAAACTTTTCCATTTTAAATAAAGAAGTGTTAGAAAGTCACTAAATTTTATAATTTATATTCATTAATTATTTATTATTAATGTTTTTAATGGTGTAAAATTATATCTATAGTATAGAATTATTTATTTTTTTTATGATTAAGTATTGATCAAATTTTAGTAAAAATATTCATTCTTAATCTTTTTTAAATTATAAATAAATAAAAAAATAAAATTGCATGGCACATGACATGAACTTGGCGAAAGCTTTAGACTGTTGAAATCACTGAATTGCCCTTCAGCTGAATAGCATTTGCAAATTGCAACACAAGTGTGATATTTTATCCCATAATGTATTTTTATTTTATTTTAAAAACATATGATAAGAAATTACACTTAATTTTTTTTGTTACGGATGAACTATGAAGTTATTAGTAATTGGCGTGGTCAAATTGAGTTCCAGTAGCGTATAAGTGCTTGCGCCAACTTTAATCACTGGAAAACTTTGATGATAAATACTTAAATAGCATGTTAAAAGCCATGCAATCTAAAGCCACTACCCCTATTAATAAGATCTAATCCAAAATAAAGGGAACTGAAGACAATGGGAAAAAAATCGGTCCTTCCTCTATTTGCTGCACCCAAAAATAAATTAATATTTTTATATACGTGCGTGTAGAAGTATCTAGATGATGAGAGCTCAACTTTTGCATACCACAATCCTAAAAGTTTTATTTATCATGGTCGATAATATAAGTCTTTTTTTTTTTTAAAAAATAATAAAAAGAGGAAGATGAGAGTTGAATATACACCTTTGGATTAGCGTTTGGTAGAGAGATAAAGATAAAAAGAAAGACTGAGACCGAGAGATAGAGATTAAGAAACAGAGATTGAAATAAATTTCAGTATTCTGTTTAGTGTAAAGTAGGAGACAAAAATTGAAACAAGAATGAAATTCTAATTTAATTTGTACAAAGGATCAAATTAGAATTAACTAATTGAAATGAAGGTATTTTAGGTATAAAATGTTATTAAAATTTTAGTCTCCATCTCTAAAAATTTTAATGTTCTGTGTCACCATTTTTTGGAGGTACTGAAATACTGAAATTTTGGAGACAGAGACAAAAATTTTAGCATTGAACCAACAAACATAATATTGAGTCTCAATTTCTCAATCTCTGTCTCAGTACCTCAAAACAAACGCTACCTAAAATTTGATCACCGACATGTAGACTAAACTGCTACTAAAGATTTAATAGTAATAAAAAATTAAGATAATTTACATTAAATAATTATTGTCTCTTTAGGATTAGTTGAAAAAAATGGATAAAATTATCATCAACAACGTGACTAAACCCTAAACAAATAATAAAATAACAATTTAAATTTAAATCTCAATACCTATTCCAATGCTGTGTGGCAAAA
>NC_029790.2:128416026-128418097 GCF_000816755.2 Arachis ipaensis
AAAATGATTATCCAAAAAAATAAAAATAATTGTATAATTATATAAAACGTTTTACATTATCAGTGTACTAAAATTAAACCCTATAAACTATATGGTAATCAAGACCTGAATCATGAAAAATGAAAGACCAGAAAGTGAAAGCATACGTGGTAAAGCAACATACAAAGAGTACAAATCTCTGAAAGCGTTGTGCCTCTAAAATTTAGCAGCCTGCCAATGAGATGATGTGGTCCAAAAAATTGAATTCCAAACCCAACAAAGCCAAGCAGATAGATTAACAATCTTTATTTTACTTTTGGAAAAGCATTAAAGGATGTGGCTTATGCATATCAATAATGAAATAATGCATGCATGAAAGGCAAATAGCACACACACGATGCAACTAAAGTGTTTGGAGCAATAACAATAATAACTAAAATTTTAATTAAAAAAATAATGGGTTTTCTTAGTGTGTAAGTTCTTATATGTTCAAGTATTGGAGTTTGATTGGGACAAGCACCGACCCCAAAACTAAAGTTGGTAACGTAATTACATGCTTTATGGGTCAGGCCTCTGGCTCTATGAGAGTTTAAAGGTGACTAGCAAATAAAGCTTTTTTTTTTTTCAATTTATTATATTATTTGTTTATTCTGAGTTAACCTTTTTGCTGTTATTATCATCACGCAATACCTAACTTTTCAAAAAATTAAAATACCCAGTTAGCTTCCACGTTAAACCACCATGAAATAGTTTATGCAATCGTGTCTTTATTGTTTAATCTGGTGGTAGTGGTGGTGGGGTAATGTAAGTCATGGGGCGAAGTTTGGCTACTATATCTAGCACAATTTTATTTTACTTTTATCTTTAGCTTAAGTTTCAAGAATTTAATTTTGATACACTATTATTATAAAATTATTTTATACTTGTATTTAATTACATAATGTCACATTAACAAAAATAATTATCTTTTATATTGACTGTAAATAATCATTTAAAAAAATAGTTATAATTACATAATTATATAAAATATTTTATACAAAATTAAACTCAAATTTCAATATCCATATGTTATCAACTTTATGGGAAATGTGGTTTTGATTTCTTATTTGTCTAGTAATCATCCAGAAAATTGAATCATTAAACAAAAAATAAAATTAAGTTTTAAAGAATGAGTTAAATCTTAATTTGGTTCTTAAAATTTAGCCCGATATTCAAAATGACTCTCATAATTTTGTTGGTCCCAATTATAATTCTAAATTTGTAATCGTAGCTCTAGCTTGTCCCTGCGATTATTTCCGTCACCGAAATACTGATTTGGCGCAATTGTATGATATGGTAGACACTACTTAAACGAGAGTGCATTGGTTTTGTGTCCAAACCGGATTTTCTTGATGTTTTGTAATTTATGATCGTTCGTAGTGAAAAGAAAGATAGTTTTAACCCACAAAAAACTAAAACGACGTGATTTACACATGGTTTTAATGCGAAACCAATGTGTCGTCGTTTAAGTAGTGTCCACCGTGTAATACAATTGCGTCAGATTAACATTTCAGTGATGGAGATGATCGCAAGAATAAGTCGGAACTACAATTATAAATTTGGGGGTTCTAATTAGAGTTAATAAAATTGTGAGAATTGTTCTGAATATCGAACTAAATTTCAGAGGTGAAATTGAGATTTATCTCTTCAAAGAATATGTGATTTTAAAATGGTGTCAGCTTTTGGCGGCACTTATTTGTTGGTGGCTAAGGTGGCCAATAGATAAAACCAATCCAGTTATGACATATGTCATGTTTGAACATAGGGGATGAAGTTTTTGACCAGGCTAGCTAAACAAAATTATTGGATCAGTAAACAAGAGTGATTAACAATTCAAATACCTAAGTAAATAATTGAGATGGCATATTAGCAGGTCTCATAATATGGTGAGTTAATTTAGGTGAATGTTATGGTGTCTATAATTTTGTACCTAAATTATTAAAAAAGGTAAATAAATAATATTTAATAAATTTTATATGATTTATTTTTTATTTTAAATATTTTATTTTTTATTTTAAAAAAAAGTTAGATAATTTCAGTACCATAACAAAGA
>NC_029790.2:128418131-128431415 GCF_000816755.2 Arachis ipaensis
ACAAAATAAGTTCAATTTTGTTTTATTTGGATCTGGTATTCGTTGACAATTCATTTCTTCGTTTTTGCCCAATTAAGCCCCAAACAACAAAACTGGCTTTCTGGATATAAAATTACAACATTGTCCTCACAGTAACTTAGCACAAGTTACCACACATTTAACATAACATAAACACTTATTACGGGTTAAATTATAAATTTATAATAGTCTCTTCCAAGTTCCAATCAGCTCAGCAAAGGGTCACACACTATTGAGACATTGTTTGCATTATATGAAAACAAAAACCACCATTTATTCATTCGATAACTTTACTATTAATGGTGTTGCTAATCACCCTTAGTCACGGGATTCCAGGCCACCAGAGAACACCCTTTTAAAATAGGTTATTAAAGTGCAAGAGTTTTCAGCAATACAATATATGAATAAAAAAAAACTGTTATTCAAGAATGTAGCCTTTTAAATTATGTAAGTTAGGTTACGAAAATGTGATGTTATAAAAAAATTTATAAATTAAATGCATTAATTGTCAGATCGTTATTTGTACCGTGCAGGATGAACAATACATATATCCTGTAGCGTTCTATAATTAATTGCACGTGTCGGCATCGTGTTCTATGCTGGCTTCTTATGTTAGAATAGTCTATTACAATTTACAAGTGTTAGATTACCTCTAGAATGTTTTAATACATTCCAACCCATGGATTCCAACCGTGCAAATCAGTGATGGGGCTAATTGTCGGATAATTGTCTTTAGTTATATTGTTTAGCAACGTAGACATCTTGGTCTTGCTCATTACCGGAGCTGATTTTATTTTGCTATATGATTTTGGATATGTAGTGACTTTCGTCAAGATTTATTTTGGTTTTTGAATGTGGTTTTGGGATTACATTTCTACGGATGATGTTCCCTTGTCTATTTTGAACAATTATATGACTAATGACTTCAAATATCTATGGTTAGTTCAAATTTGGGTCATAATTTTCATAGACACTGATGAATCACTACATTAAATTTCATACAAAATTTTTGCATTGAATAGGGGATTGTACTCAACGATGCTTCTTACCACCACCCTTTTTCCCTGGTTTCCCTTTACCTCCTTTCTTGGTCCATTTACTAGACATTCCAGTGTCATGATCTCTTGATGTTGATGGTGCTGAATTTAATAAATGCCTCACATCCAGTATGCCGTTTCTAAAACGACCTTCACTTGATCTCAAACCCCTGTCCTCGGCCTTGTGCTTACCCGCCGATTTTTTACTGCTACCACTATGCTTTCCACCAAATTGTCCAAGAATCAAACGCTGCAAAACGTGGTACAGATAAGATAACAGACTAATAGAGTCTTTACCATGCAAGTCAGACGAAAAGAAGACAATAAAAATAAGAAGGCAGGGGGAGGGGGTTGAAGGGGGAGTTTCTTCCTAACTTATTTTTTGGTTTTTCCCCTCAAAGCAATACACATCTCAGTTCATCCCATGGATAAATACATATTTCAAATGTTGCCCCCTGAACTTTGAAGAATCGGCCAAAACATTTATCCTTTTCGCAAATGCTTTGCAAGCGTGATTTCTTACATTAAAGAGAAGATTTGAAACTCCGCCTATGTTACACTTGCAGTACATAGCCGGTCCCAAGCCCGGATAAAGGAGGAGGGTTGTGTTAGGTCTTCGGCAACCAACATAAAAATATAGCCGAACCCCCATGACAAAGAGAAGATTTGAAACTAGCATTTGTCACAAAAAGTGTCATCTATGTTATTTTAGCAAATTTATATGCTAAATAGGACTATTCCGTAGATATAACTAATGTCGTTTATAATGAGGATAGACAATTTAAATTTTCAAATGAATGTGGGCAAATATAAATCATTTATTACAAAAGAAAAATTTGAAAACAGAAAAGATGTTAGGAGACATAGTTTATTTTTGCCTAATCAAAATGTTTGTAAACATAAATTACCTCTTGAAGCATTTTCTGTTCTCTCTCCTTTTGTTTCTTCAGTGTTGGACGTGCCACACTTAGAGGTAATCTCTGTTTCTTGGGGGGCTAAATAAAGGAAAACAGAAATCCATTAAAGCTTGCATCTTGATTCTTGAGCATGCTGCTGATAATACCATTTGCAATGGTACATGATGTTAAAAAATAGCATCAACAGATAGTCCTCACCTTCCCACCAAGAGAGACGACCTTTTGATTCTCAATCTTTTTACGTTCTTTCCATGTCATATGTGAGTAGCCTAATAAAAAATTGTTAATCATTAGTTATTATAACAAACAAATTCACTACAATAATGGATAGACATGGTGAGAAGGTGAATAAAACCAGTAAAACCTGATAATGATAATCGTATATAGTTTAGCTCACATCTCCAATATGTAAAAACATTGTAAAACTCACTAAAACATGAATAAGGGCTAGAAAGGAACTTGGACAGTAACAAACTTGCCTACATCGAATCATAGTGGGAGGTTACATGGGTTATAAGCAAGAAGGGAATAATGAACTAGACAGGCAGGAGATTGGTTAGACCTATCTTGTTTTTCTCTTCCTACTTTCTTTTAAAGATGAAATTGGTTAGAATTCGGAAGAAAGTAGGCATTTCTTAACTTCTTCGACTATGTGTTTCCTTCATCTACCTATACTCTTTTCAAATTTTCCAGAAATTGAGATTGTTAAAAAGTCTACTTTCTAAGAAGAGATAAAAGGAGGATAAGAGGCACCTTAAAACGTTTATTCCTAGACCAATGGAATGATAAGTTCTAAAGATAATCTCACCAAATCCATGAACTGCCAAAGAAAGTGAAAAGTGAATTGTGTTTGAAACAAAAGACTCTAAACACAACTATGGCACACTAAGTTGCTAGATCATGTTATTATGCCCTATCACAACTATCTACCCAAATAAATTGGCATAATCCATAAAATTCTACTTAGAGCATTTGTTTGCGAAGTATGTATACTGAGGATTAAACTGCATCAGGGGAGAGCAAAGAAATCCAACCTATTTACAAATAATAAATAGTAAGAACAGCCTGACATTGAAGTATATTATAACTGTTGGTAATATTCTTTCTCTCATCTTATTGTTATTCTTTTTTTATCGAAAAAAATTAAACACTAAGGAAAAGATCAAAACACATCAACAAGAGAAATTAGATTTACCAAAAGTTAAAGATAGGAGACAACAGCCAAGAAAAGGGAAAGCTTCAAATGAGAAAGAATACGGGACATACTAAAATTTTCAACTTCTTTCATAATTTTCCTTATGTCCATCTCTTGATCCTGCATATCATTATGTTCACTTGGAGTCCCATGTCTCCCCCCTACCTTCTTATTCTTGTTCATCTTTCCCATCACTGCTTCAGAAATTGAAAGACAAAAATTGATTAGAAAAGTCACAAACAACTGAAAACTTTGAAACATAAATATATTCTAATGTAAATCTTAAAAAATAAAAATACAACATCAACCAAAGCCTCATAATCATAGTTATTAGAACCAAACCGGTAATCGACCGGGTCATACGATCGAGTCATTGGTTCAATTGGTGAGTCACTAGTTCAACCGGTAGACTCGGTCACAATTAAATATAAATATGAAATTATAAACAATAAACTTAAAATTAAAAATTCAAGAACATGTCTTCACAAACACATTAATAATAATCAAGTATCAACTCTTAGACATAACTAATGAAGCAAATATAGATAATAAACTAGACACTAATACAAAAGAATTTTTCAATTTAAATGAACAAGAGAGCAAAACATAACACAATCAGTAAATTAATGATTAACAAACTAATCAAAAACATAAATTCAACTAATTTATAAATCAATCCATCAAATACCATTATACCAATAATCCAATACTGCCTATGTAATAGTCAATACTCAATATTAAATCAACTCTTATTATTACAATTAAAGGTTAAGACTAAGACTAAGAGTCTCTGTACAGAAACTATCTATTCTTACAGCAACAAATTCTTCTGAGTGATGATTTTCGGCAACAAATTCAACTCAGTGATAATTTTCAACAACAAAAAGATTATTTACAGCAACAAATTCAACTCAACAGCAACCATAAATTTAGCTCAATGCAACAACAAATTCAACTCAATACAACAATAAATCTAACTCAATACAGCAACAAAAGATGGTTCAGTCATGATTTACAGCAATAAAATTGACAGGGACAAGGGACAAGGGAAAAGGGAAAAGGGAAAATTGAAAAAGAGAGAAGAGGGGAATGCAGGAACTCACCAGCCACGATGGTCGACGGCGACTCAGCGACGAAACCGGCGAGAAGGAAGTGACGGAGAGGCCCCGGAGCAAGAACACGACGACGACGAGGCGAGGGAAGGCGGAAAGACACAAACCACGAGGAGACACCGGCAACTGTGAGTAGACGACTACTGGAAGGCGTGAAGAGGGCCGGAGAAATTCGCGCTACTGGGATTTCAGTTAGGAATTAGGTTTGTCTTTCAGTACTTTTTTTTTTTTTGACAGAGCCGAACGGGTCATGGGTTTCTCTTTTGGTATGTTTCAGTCTTTTCCTCGCTTTTTTCCCCTCATATCCAAAATGAGTTCAATTTGCTTTTACTCCAAAAAAAAGGGCCCATTATTTTCGATTTAGCTCAGGTTAAGTGGTTAACTGTTCAAGACCCAAAAAAAAAAAAAAGTGGTTAACTGTTCTTTACCTATTTTTCTGCAATTAGATCAAAGAAATTATATTTTTATTCTTAAAATTTGGTTCATCAATTAAATTTTTTTGCCATTCTTTGTGGAATAGTCGACAGTTTTTTTTTAAATGAAATAAAGGTCTAGAGATCAAATTTTGGTCTAATTTTTTAATGTACCTTTTAAATAATTATCTAAATATTCTTACAAAAATATGGATTTCATCCTAATAGTTGTTAGTTTTGATGTCGTGTATAAAATATTTTAGAATTTAGCTAATTTATGTTCTAAAGACATTTGTTAAAATTAAANNNATTATTTTTTTTAACTTAGTATTATGTATTTAGATATACTTATAAAATTATTTTTTACTGAAGGTATATTAAAGTTATTTTCTTAATTATTTGAAAAGAGTCGCAAATAATAGTTTTGGTTTCTCAAAACTACCTTATCATATTTCCTTCTTCCTCATAGTCATTAGCATCATTGTTGAGTCTACAACGGAATTTTAACTTCTAATAGATACAAAGTAATATGAAATTGAACACTACTCACAATAATGCACTCGTTATATATTTTGTAAAGAAGAAAAATAATATGAAAAATTTCTTCTAACTAACTCTATAAGATGATGTGAATAAGGATATTGTTATTGTTATTGACTTCAATTACAATTCTATATATATATATAACTTCAACGAATAAGAATAAAATTCTCCTACAAAAACTCCTTACTAAACATTTTGAGTCCTCTCCTATTAAAACTCATTTATTTTACTTCCTAAAATTACTCTTATCCTTTATTTATTCTCACAATTCTCCACATCGATCACAATTTGAAATCTACTCAAATTTTAGACGATCAAAGTATAGTATTTGTATTCCCATGCCTAACATGGAACAACATTGAGCAATTTCAAACAGTGTTGGAACTTGCTTCCTGACACTACTTTAGTCAGCACGTCTGCGGAATTTTTATCTGTGTGTACTTTTACAAGACAAATGTTGCCTTTCTCTATAACATCATGCACGAAGTGATGAATAGGGTAGGGTAGGGGTGGCAACGGGGCGGGTAGGGGCGAGTTTTTGCTCTACCTGACCCCGCCCCGCGTCCCGCCCCTCCCAAGAACCCGCCCCCCTAAGAACCCGCCCCGGTGCGGGGCGGGTAATTACCCTCCCCGAGCGGGTAGGGGCGGGATGGGTACCCGCGGGTTCGGGTGGTATTGCCATCCCTAATGATGAACCTGATTTTTAGCCAAATGAATTGCACTTTGTCTATCACAACTCAGATTCACACAATCTTGTTGAAATCCCAAATCATCTAGAAGACTCCTTAGCCACAATGCTTCTTTCACCCCTTCTGCTACTGCCATGTACTCAGCCTCTATAGTAGATAGTGCCACTGTAGCTTGTAACATCGATCGCCAACTAACTGGAGCACCTTGTATTTTATATACATAATCGATCGTAGAACGTCTTCTGTCTAGATCACTAGCATAATCAGAATCAACAAAGTCACTGATTTGACATGATTTTCCACTAAAGCATAAACCTATGTCAATGGTACCCTTCAAGTACTTTAATATCCACTTGACTGTTTCCCAGTGTGTCTTACCTGGATTTGCCATGAACCTGCTAACAATACTGACTGCCTGTAAAATATCTGGGCATGTACACACCATAGCATACATTAGGCTACCGACTGCATTAGCATAAGGTATATTTTCCATGTAAGCCTTATCTTCTGCTGTTGTGGGAGATTGTTTACCAGAGAGCTTGAAATGTGGAGCCAACGGTGTTACTACTGACGTAGCATTTTTCATTTCGAACCTTTCAATAACGCGCTCAATATACCCTCTCTGGCTCAAGAACAATTTTCGGCTTAATCTCTCTCTTTTAATTTTCATGCCTAATATTTTTGTGCAACACCCAAATCTTTTGCTTCAAATTCTTTACCAAGTTGAACCTTTAACTTATCTATCTCCACCTTGTTCTTAGAAGCAATAAGCATGTCATCCACATACAATAGAAGATAGATATAATCACTTCTAGAAAGCTTATGAATGTATACACAACAATCATAATTACTTTTGAAAAAACCTTGTTTTAACATAAAGGAGTCAAATCGCTTATACCACTGTCGAGGAGATTGTTTTAATCCATATAGCGATTTCTTTAAGCGACATACCTGATTTTTTTTACCCTCAACCTTGAAACCCTCAGGTTGATACATGTAAATTTCTTCCTCTAAGTCACCATGCAAGAAAGCTGTCTTTATATCTAGCTATTCCAACTCAAGGTCACCCTGAGCAACAAGACTCAAAAGAACCTTTATGAAAGTGTGCTTCACCACAGGAGAAAATATCTCGTTGTAATCAACACCTCCTTCTTTTTGTGCAAATCCCTTTGCTACTAACCTAGCTTTGAATCTTGTACTGTCTGACTTAATAGGATCTTCTTTTTTTAATACAACCAATTACAGTCTTTTCCACGGGCAACGGGACCACCTCCCATGTCTTGTTCTTATGGAGAGATTGCATCTCTTATTCCATGCCGACCGACCAACTTTCTCTATCTTTTTCTTTGATAGCAAGTTTGAAGGTGACCGGCTCATCATCCTCTACCGAGAGTGCATAATCTACCAAGTTTACCTGCCCATAATGTCTCAGAAGCTTGTCTGATCCGAACTTCTGAACGAATTTATAATTCTTCTTTGGCCTAGTAGATGCCAAAGAATCCTGTTGCTGCTGTTGTAATACATGTGCATTTTCTCACTGAATCTCCTCATGATCAAGTTCATCATCTGCATCATCTCGAGTAGCATTAGGATGCTCCACCTGAACATTATTAGAATCTATTTGTTGGTATTTAGACTCTATCTCTACCACTTGAGTATTTGAAGTTTTTCCAACATCACCATCATTTGGCATCGTATCTTTAGACAAAGCTACCATAGATCGTTCATCAAAGGTAACATCCCTTCTAATTACAAACTTAGAATCATTTACGCTCCAAATATGTACTCTTGAACCCCACTTGGATACCCCAAAAAGATTGCATTTTTAGCTCTATCATCAAGCTTATTATCTTTGACATGATAATAGGCTATGCATCCAAAAAATTTTGAGTTTCTCGTAATCTGCATGTTCCCCTGACCACACCTTATAAGGTGTGTCTCCATCTAAAGAAGAATATGGGGATCAGTTCACTATGTAGCAAGCTGTAGCAACCAACTCCGCCCACTGTAAACCACGAGTAATAAGTAAATAACTAACCCATAAAGTAATTATTAATCAAAGTAATTAGAAAATGATATTTGATAGTTTAATATAATAGAGCTAATTAAAAATAAATTTAGACACCAATTTTAAAGAATTCGGCCCAAGATTGGGCCAAACGGGCCAAACCGGTTGAACCGGACCCAAATCGGGCCCGTGCAGTGGGCCCAACCAACCCACTTACTTAAGTGAGCTGAAGCTCACTTCTCTCTCTTCTGCATGCAAGAACATAGAAGCATAGCCAAGAGAGGAGGAAGAACATTCCAAGGTTCCAAACCCACTTCAAATCCACACAACTTCTCGCTCCGAGCTTCGGTCGCCGCACTGTTTGCGGCCACGCGTTCGCGGCGTCAAGCTCTACAAAGCCCATAACATTGTAAGGTAAGGAAGTCTTTTTCTTCCTCAATTTCCTCATTTTCAGTTTCGAATTCCTTGGGCTATGGTGTTGAGATTTTGTATAGTTTCGGTGTTTAGGATCGAATTAATTTGGTGGACTTGCCGAGTCTTGTCCCAATTTTCCGTTGATAAGGTGAAAATCCTAGAACTCTAGTTAATTCTCTAATTTTGTGTGTTGGGTATTAAATTTAGATATGTACATGTGTGGTAATGTGACGTTAGGTGTATATATATTAATTGGAGCTTGATTTGTGGACACTTGAGTCTTGGTGGGAGATTTGGTGATGTTGCCTTGGTGATTCCGGATCTCTTGGGGCTGTGCTCGGTGCATTAGTGGGTGGTCTCGAGAAATACGTGGAAATCGGTCAAGGTATGGTTTAGGTTTCGCGCATTTAATATATAATGTTCTGTGAAAATTTAGGCTAGGTGACCATAGGATAGGTTGGAACGGATGAGTATATTTGATGTTTAGTAACCTTGAAAAGAATTGCGATATGAATTTGGTGTTTGTTGAATAAGTGTTAAGTGATATATTGTGAGTTTAATGTTGGTTGGATAAGTATTCAGTGATGAGTTGATGATGATATGTGTTTGTGTATATATATAATGAATAGGGATATGCTCATCTTGTTGATCATTTGAGATGTTGATGCATGATATGGTTGAATTGAGAAATGGTAGGATGAGGAGATTATTGTTTGTTTTGGATAGGGAAATAGCATGTTGAATGATGTGTTGATGATAGTTGGCAACTTGATGGTAATGAAATTGTATAGGAAATGGAGTATAGATGATCATGTTGATATAAGTGAAGTTAAAGCATTAATATTGTTGAAAATTGAGGTTTAATGGGTGATGGTTGGATATGGAGTGATACTGCTATGATATTATATGAGTTGGTGCTGATTTTGAATGTTGTAGGTTGGTTTTTGAAAGGAACTTGCAAAAAATTGAGGTTTGAGGTTTTGTGTACAAATTGGTTTTTGGCCGAATTTTGGCAAGCCATAACATGGCTTCCAGACCCTTAAATGGTTTTAAACTTGTTTTATGTGAAAATTGGGTTCGTGAAGTTTACGCCGTTCGAAAATCGGAAGAAAAATTATTTAAGACGAAAAAGTTATGCGCGCCGAAAGTTTGGAATTTAAAAAAGCAATTCTATAACTTTTCAGACTTAGTTAAATTTTTGGAAAAACGCATTTCCACGCGTATACATGATATGAAATATTTTGTGTACGCATATACCCCTTTCACGGACAAACGCTACTGCCTGGTTTGCATGCGTACACGTAATCAGGGGATGCGTACGCGTCTTGGCCTAAACGCGTATCGACACGTACGCGTGACCCACACGTACGCGTGGTCCTGTTTTCAGCAAAAACAGATTTTTGTGTTTTAAAGCTCAAACTCGAACCTCTAGATTTCTATTTTCATTTTACGCATACGCGTGGTCCTGTTTTCAGCAAAAACATATTTTTGTGTTTTAAAGCTCAAACTCGAACCTCTAGATTTCTATTTTCATTTCTTTAGTCTAAATATTGTTAGTAAGCCTAGTCATAGGATGAAGTTAGGAAATTGTTGTAACTTAAAGGTGAAAAAAGATTCTTTTAAAAGGGTAATAAGTGATCAGAGGAGATGGTATTTGATCAATAAAGATGATGAAAATGGTATATGAGGTAATTAAGAGAGTAAAATGATATTGATAATGATGTTAAATAATTAAGAATAATGAGATGAGATATGAATCAGTATGAAATTGAAGATGATAAATTGTAAGAAACGATTGAACAACTTGAGCTTGGGGCGTTGTCTCCCCATGTCAGTCGGGATTTTTCACGTGGTTATTATTGAGCTTGGGGTATTGTTTTCCCCATGTCAGCTTGGGATGTTGTCTTTTCTCCCCATGTTAGCTTGGGATTTGTCCCATGGATATTATTGAGCGTGGGATATTGTTTTTTCCATGTCATCTTGGGGTGTTGTCTCTTCTCCCCATGTCAGCTTGGGATTCGTCCCATGGATATTATTGAGCTTGGGGGCATTCTCTTTCTCCATGTCAGCTTGGGAATTCTCCCCATGGTGTATTTTTTAGCTCTGAAAACATGTCGGGATGGCTACGTAACCAACAGTTGATATCAACAGCCATAGGACAGGTATGCATCATATGCATTTGTATGTATTGCTTGTTTGTGCATTAATTGGGATTGTCTAATTGATTATAATATGCTAATTGTCATAATTGATATCTGTGTTATCTGTATTCTACCTGTGCTTGCTTTGTCTACTTGTTTGTCTTTGTAATTACCGGAGATGGAGGAACGGAGGAAAGGCAGAGAGATTGAGGATTCTATTTAAGTTCTAGTTAGATTTAAGGAATTGGTTTAGTTGAGAAAGCCTTAGAGAACCACCCTGATTTATAGTTTCTGTTTAGTTCTTTAAGTTTTATAATCTGAGTTTCGGCATTCTAGGATTGCCTCTGGCATTTCCAGGACCTTATATATTATGTGTGTGGCACCTTTACCATGCTGAGAACCTCCGGTTCTCACCCCATACTGTGTTGTGTTTTTCAGATGCAGGTCGAGAGGCTCCTCGCTAGGCGTCTGGACTTCTGAAGTGGAGTAGTTCTTGGGTTTATTTTGATATATAGCTTATGTATATACATATACTTAACTCTCTCTGATTGACTTGTTATTTTGTTCCTCTTAGAGGCTAATGGAGAGCTAGGGTTTTATTTATGTATTTTGGACTTTGGGTATATACATATATATATATATATGTATGTATGTATGTATGTATGTATGTATGTATGTATGTATGTATGTAAATATTCTCCAGCCAGTCTTGGTTTTGCAAGCTGAGTTAGGAGCTTGATATTATGTATCGTTTTGGCTCTCTACTCGTAGTTTCTGTTACATTATGTTCGTTGACTTTCGGTTCCTTCGCACACAAGTAATCTCGTTTTCTGAGCGATGCACTATTTATTTTTGCAAATTTTGTTTTACCAATCCTTCAAGACTCCTAGTGTACTACGTTCTTTTAATTATTATACGTATATATATTTTGTTTTAGAGGTTGTAATACCACACCACCTCTGTTTTACGGTTTAAGCATAAAGCTTTGTGTGGTAGGGTGTTACACCCACCACTCTCTGCCTAACCCAGAATTAGAGCGCATACACCATGCCTTCTCAAGTAGCGTATCGTTCAGCGACTCCATTCTGTTGTGGTGTTTCTCTAACTGTCCAGTATCTCACAAAGCCTTCTCGATCACAGAACTCCTTGAAAGCCCCATGTGTACTCTGTGTCATTATCTGATTGTAGAGTTTTCAGCTTTCTACCTGTTCGATTTTCAACCATTGCTCTCCATCGCTTAAAAGTGTCGAATACCTCATTCTTATGCTTGAGGAAGTAAACCCAAACATACTTGGAATAATTATCAACAAAAGTAACAAAATACCTGGAACCACCCTTGGAAGTAACTTTAGATGGGCCCTAAACATCAGTATACACGTAGTCTAACAACCCTCTGCTTTTGTACTTTCTTGTAGAAAGCTTCACCCTGTGTGCCTTTCCATACACGCAATGCTCACGAAATTCTATTTGTGGTTTCTTCATATTCTTCAACAAACCTTGTCCACAAAGCAATGATAGACCTTTCTCTGACATATGTCCAAGTCGCATGTGCCATATTCTTGTGCAATTTGTTTGATCTCTACTTCCACCGATTCTAACTGCTAACTCACCTGTGACTGTTGTCCCCAAAAGAGAATAAAGACTACCGTGACGAACTCCCTTCATCACTACCAAACCACGAACAACTTTTAGTACCTCATTTTTCGCAACTATTTTGCAACCATTTTTCTCCAACAAACCTATAGAGATAAGATTTTTCCGCAAGTCTAGAATACGTCTCACATCCTTTAAGGTTTTTACTATTTCATCATGCATATTGATTCTTATAGTACCCAACCCCACAGTTTTATAAGCATGATCATTGCCCATTAAAATTGTGCTACCATTTATGCTTTGATAGGTAGTAAACCACTTCCTATTTGGACACATATGGTGAGATGCTTCTGAATCAAGAATCCACTTATCAAAGATTTCATAAGATTGTTCTGACACAGAGTAACAGTCCTCCTCATCATTTGAGACGTAGCTTGCTTCTTGCTTTTTTTTTTGGGTTGTCATTGTTCTGTTTCTTGAAAGTTATCTTCTTATTTGGACAATTTGATTTGAAATGTCCAGGCTCCCCACATTTAAAGCATGTTCTCTCCGCGTGAGGTCTAGATTTTGGCCTAGACTTTCCACACTTATTACCTTTTCCTTTTTCATTAGTCCTTTCTCTAGCCGCGAACAATCCTTGTGCTTGATCATTATACTCTCTTCCATTTGGAGATGACATTACACTTGTAGCAAGTTTACGTAGATCATTCGCTAAAAGTGATGCTCTCGTCTCATTCATGGTCAGAGTGTCACCCACCAGCATCAACGTCTGCACCAGATTTTTATAGGACTTTGGTAATGAAAGTAACAATATGAGTGCCTGATCCTCATCATTATGGGTGTGCAAAAAAACTGGTTTCACTGAACTAAATTGAAACTGAACTGAAACTGTTTTAAATAAACCAATTTTTTTAAATAAAAAACTGAACTGAAACTATAGTTTTTATGAAAACCAGCTTATTAAAAATCAGTTTTTATGGTTCAGTTTAGTTTTAAACCAAATTAAAACTGGTTTTATTTAAACTCTAAAATTAATTTTTACATACTCTTTCTCTCTCTCTCCCTTCACTCTCTCTCTCCTCTTTCTTCCCTCCTCTCTCCCTTCTCTCTCTTTCCCCTTTCTTCCTTCTCTCCCTTCTCTCTCTCTCTCTCTCTCTCTCTCTCTTTTCCTCTCTTCCCCCTCTCTCTCTCTCTCCCTCCCCCT
>NC_029790.2:128431486-128440182 GCF_000816755.2 Arachis ipaensis
TTCCCTCTTTTCCCTCTCTTTCCCCTTTTGTTTCTCTCTCTCCCTTCCCTTTTTTCTCTCTCCTCCTCTCTCTCTTTCTTCTCCCTCATTTCTCTCTTTCTCCTCTTTCTTCCCTTCTTTTCTCTCTTTTCTCTTTCTCTTTCAACCTTCTCTCACTCTATATCCCTCTTCTCTCTCTCCCTCTTTTTTCCAAAACAACAAAGAGAAGAAGGGATAGAGAAAAGAGGAAAAAAGAGGGAAGAAGGAGAGATAGAAAAAAGAGAGAGATGAGTGATAAACCACTATTTTATGGTTTATCTGGTGCTGATTTGAGTGACTTTTATCAAGTCTTTACACACTTATTCATACTATTTGCATGATTTTACAATTCCTTCCTAGTTTTGTTCTATGATTGAAAACTTGCTTCCTAAGCCTTTAATTTGTGTATTTTAATTCCCATTTTTACCATTCGATGCTGTGATCCGTGTGTTAAGTGTTTCAGGCTTTATAGGGCAGGAATGGCTTAGAGGATGGAGAGGAAGGTTGCAAAAATAGAAGGAACACAAGAAACTAAGGAGATAACCAGCGAGCATTGACGCGCACGCATGGCTCATGCGTGCGCGCGATTTGGAGAAATTTACAGCGATGCGTGCGCGTGCCTGATGCGTACGCGTGATACGTGAAGATGACCAGCGGTGCGTACGTGTGACTGACGCGTACGCGTGACATGCGCGACCTGCAGAGACTCAGGGGACATCCGTAATCATACTTTCATTCACATAATTTTAGGTTTAGAGGTAGTTTCTAGAGAGAGAGGCTCTCTCCTCTCTCTAGGTCTTAGGGTTTCTCTTAGTTTTAGTTTTATTTCTTCTCAATTCCAGGTTCAATGTTCCTTTAATTTAGTTTCTTTTCTACTTTTATTTGTCTTAGTATTCTACTTTATCTATTTCCCGTATTGATTACTTTATGTTTCTATTTGGTTTATGAATTCTCATGTTTAATTTGATTTTCTTTAATGCAATTTGAGGTATTTCGTATTTATGATTTTAATTTAAATTTTTACATTCTTAGCTTGAATTGATTAACTAGAGACACTTGAGTTATCAAACTCCTTGTTGATTGATAATTAGAATTTGCTTGTTAGTTTGGATCCCTCTAAAGCTAGTCTTCCCTTAGGAGTTGACTAGGACTTGAGGAATCAAATTGATTAGTCCACTTGACTTTCCTTTATTTAGTAAGGGTGAACTAAGTGGGAGCAATGAACAATTCTCATCACAATTGATAAGGATAACTAGGATAGGACGTCCAGTTCTCATACCTTGCTAAGAGCTTTATTAGTTATTATTTTAATTCTTGCAATTTACTTTTCCTGTTCATTATTTCAAAACCCAAAAAGATACAATCCCATAACCAATAATAACTACACCTCCCTGCAATTCCTTGAGAGATGACCCGAGGTTTAAATACTTCGATTTATTTTTATTGGGTTTGCTTAAGTGACAACCAAATTTATTTATACGAAAAGATTCTTTGTTGGTTTAGAAACTATACTTTCAATGAGAATATATTTGTGAAATTCTTTACTAGCAAAAATTCGTTCATCAATGAGGAGGAGAGAGAGAAGGGATGGGGAGAAAGAGCACAAAAGAAAGAAAGAGGAAGAGAGAGAGGGAGAGAAAGTGACAAAGATAGAGAGAAAGAGAGAGGGAGAGAGAGAGAGAGGAGGGGAAGAGAAAAGGAGAGAGAAGAAGAGAGAGATAGAGGGGAAGAGAGATAGGGGAGAGAGGGAGAGAGAGAGAGAGGAGGGGAAGAGAAAAGGAGAGAGAAGAAGAGAGAGATAGAGGGGAAGAGAGAGAGGGGAGAGAGTGAGAGAAAGGGATAGAGGGAGAAAAGGGAGAGAGAAAGAAAGGGGAGGGGGAGAAAGAGGGGCTGTGGAGAGAGATAGGAGGGGAAGAGAGAGGGAGAGAAAGAGAAAAGGAAAAGAGAGAGAGAGAGAGAGAGAGAGAGGAAGGCAAAGAGAGGGGAAGGGGAGAAAAAGGGCGAGAGAGAGAAGAGGAAGAGTGAGAGGGGAAGGAGAGAGAGAAAGGGAGAGAAGAAGATAGAGAGAAAGGAGGGAGAGAGAGGGAGACTGTGGCGCCCCTAGATGATTTCAAGGTCGTCTTAGGGATAGGATCTAGTTCTTGGATACCAAACCAAAGCCATCCCTACGCCATATTTAGGCACCTTAGGCATCATGGATGAATGAAGACTAGGCATGATTCCAAGTCTTAATGTGAAGACTAGTATTCCCACTTTATCCGCCTTGCAGCTTGTCAAGGGAGTCAAGTCAAGAAGGACGAAAGAGGAGAAAGAGAGGAAGAGGGGAAGAAAAGAGAAAAAGGGAGAGAGAGAAAAAGAGAGAGAGAGAGAGAAGAGGGAGAGAGAGGGGGAGAAAGAGAGAGATAGAGGGAGAGAGATAGAGAGAGTAAGAGAGAGAGGGAGAGAAAGAGAGAGGATGGGGAGAGAAAAGGAGAAGAGGGAGAGAGAGAGAGAGGAAGAGGGATAGGGGAGAGAGAGAATGAGAGAAAGGGATAGAGAGGGAGAAAAGGAGAGAGAGAGAGAGGGAGAGAGAGAAAGACAAAGAGAGGAGAGAGAGAGAGAGAAGGAAAAGAGAGAGAGGAGGGAGAGAGAGAAAGAAGGGAGAGAGAAGGAGAGAAGAAGAGAGAGAGGGGAGAGAGAGAGAGAGAGAGAGAGAGAGGGAGAGAGGGAGAGAGAGGGAGAGGGAGAGAGAGAAAATGTAAAAACTAATTTTATATATGTTAAAAGTTAAAATTAGTTTTAGCCTATAAACCAGTTTAAACTGGTTTTTTCTATTAAAACTGGTTTTATTTTTATGAACTGGTTTAAACTGGTGCACTGTATTGTAAACTGGTTTAAAACCAGTTTTTTATTTGACAAAGTAGTTTGGTTCAGTTTCTAAACCATTTAAAATGGTTTAGTGCAGTTTCAGTTCAGTTTATGAAAAAAACTGAATCATGAACACCCCTACTCATCATCAACCTTCACATCTATATCCTTTAAATTTAATATAATCCTATCAAACTTATTGATATATTCTCGGATTCGGGTACCTTGTTCCATCTTGCATGTATACAATTTGGATTTTAAGTAGATACTGTTAGTTAGAGTTTTCGTCATGAAGTTACTCTCTAACTTTGCCCAAACGCCTACTGCAGTTGCTTCTTCATTTACCAAAAAAGCAACATCCTCTCAAGGGCCAAGGCATAAGATTATTGCAGCCCGCGCCTCAAGATCTAATTCTTCCCAATCCTCATCTTTCATTTTCTTCGACTTTTTTTCTTTTCCTGCCAGTGCCTTGTGTAATTTTTGTGATATAAGCAGATTTTTCATCTGCATCCTCCAATAAAAAAAATTATTTTTTCTATTAAACTTCTCGATTTTATATTTACCTACTTTGACATTACTACTAGTAGAAGCCATTAATTATATTCAAAATTGAATTTTACCACACAAATAATGAATAATATAACGTTGGCTCTTGATATCAATTGTTAAGTCTATAACGGAATTTTGACTTCTAATAGATACAAAGTAATATGAAATTGAACACTACTTACAATAATGCACTCGCTACATATTTTGTAAGGAGGAAAAATAATATAAAAGATTTCTTCTAACTAACTCTATAAGATGATGTGAATAAGGATATTGTTATTGTTATTGACTTCAATACAATTCTAGATATATATAGTATCTCTATACTATAACTTCAACGAATAAAAATAAAATTTTTCGACAAAAATTCTTTACTAAACATTTTAAGTTCTCTCCTATTAAAACTCATTTATTTTACTTTTTAAAATTACTCTTATTCTTCCTTTATTCTCACAACCATTTTCATCTAATTTTAATTTTTGAGAATAATGTATTATTATTTGAAATTAAGCTGGGGTTACTACTTACTACACCTTGTCCCTTGAGGCTAACGAAATGTCAGTTAAGATGTTGCACTTAATTAAGCCATCTAATTAGCGATAAGAAACTAAGTTTAGGGGGCACACTACACACACATACAGAACAAACAATATAGCAATTCAAAATCATGCATGCACCGCGTGTCATATATAGGCATTTTTAATTATTCCCAACCCACTTTCTGGATCAAATAAATTAAACCATGCCTTCTCAAGTAGCGTACGATTCAGTCGTTCAGCGACTCCATTCTGTTGTGGTGTTTCTCTAACTGTCCAATGTCTCACAATGCCTTCTCGATCACAGAACTCCTTGAAAGCCCCATCTGTGTACTCTGTGTCATTATCTGATCGTAGAATTTTCAGCTTTTTACCTGTTCGATTTTCAAACATTGCTCTCCATCGCTTAAAAGTGTCGAATACCTCATTCTTATGCTTGAGGAAGTAAACCCAAATATACCTGAAATAATTATCAACAAAAGTAACAAAATACCTGGAACCACCCTTAGAAGTAACTTTAGATGGGCCCTAAACATTAGTATGTACGTAGTCTAACAACCATCTGCTTTTGTGCTTTCTTGTAGAAAGCTTCACCCTGTGTGCCTTTTCATACACGCAATACTCACGAAATTCTATTTGTGGTTTCTTCATATTCTTCAACAAACCTTGTCCACAAAGCAATGATAGACCTTTCTCTGACATATGTCCAAGCCGCATGTATCATATTTTTGTGTAATTTGTTTGATCTCTACTTTCACCGATTCTAACTCCTAACTCACCTGTGAATGTTGTCCCCAAAAGAGAATAAAGATTACCGTGACGAACTCCCTTCATCACTACCAAAGAACCACGAACAACTTTTAGTACCCCATTTTTCGCAACTATTTTGCAACCATTTTTCTCCAACAAACCTATGGAGATAAGATTTTTTCACAAGTCTAGAATATGTCTCACATCCTTTAAGGTTCTTACTATTTCATCATGCATCTTGATTCTTATAGTACCCAACTCCACAGTTTTACAAGCATGTTCATTGCCCATTAAAACTGTGCCACCATTTATGCTTTGATAGGTAGTAAACCACTTTCTATTTAGACACATATGGTGAGATACTTCTGAATCAAGAATCCACTTATCAAAGATTTCATAAGATTGTTCTGTCACAGAATAACAGTCCTCCTCATCATTTGAGACGTAACTTGCTTCTTGCTTTTCTTTTGCGTTGTCATTGTTCTATTTCTTGAAAGTTATCTTCTTATTTGGACAATTTGCTTTGAAATGTCCAGGCTCCCCACATTTAAAGCATGTTCTCTCCGCGTGAGGTCTAGATTTTGGCCTAGACTTTCCACACTTATTACCTTTTGGAGTGTCAGAGTGTCACCCACCAGCATCAACGTCTGCACCAGATTTTCATAGGACTTTGGTAATGAAAGTAACAATATGAGTGTCTGATCCTCATCATCAACCTTCACATCTATATCCTTTAAGTTTAATATAATCCTATCAAACTTATTGATATATTCTCGGATTCAGGTACCTTGTTCCATCTTGCATGTATACAATTTGGATTTTAAGTAGATCCTGTTAGTTAGAGTTTTCGTTATGAAGTTACTCTCTAACTTTGTCCAAACGCCTACTGCAGTTGCTTCTTCATTTACCAAAAAAGCAACATCCCTCTCAAGGGCCAAGGCAGAAGATTATTGTAGCCCGCGCCTCAAGATCTAATTCTTCCCAATCCTCATCTTTCATTTCCTCCGACTTTTTTTCTTTTCCTGCCAGTGCCTTGTGTAATTTTTGTGATATAAGCAGATTTTTTATCTGCATCCTCCAATTAAAAAAAATCATTTTTTCTATTAAACTTTTCGATTTCATATTTACCTACTTTGACATTACCACTAGTAGAAGCTATTAATTATATTCAAAATTGAATTTTACCACGCAAATAATGAATAATATAACGTTGGCTCTTGATATCAATTGTTGAGTCTATAATGAAATTTTGACTTCTAATAGATACAAAGTAATATGAAATTGAACACTACTTACAATAATGCACTCGCTATATATTTTGTAAGGAGGAAAAATAATATAAAAAATTTCTTCTAACTAACTCTATAAGATGATGTGAATAAGGATATTGTTATTGTTATTGACTTCAATTACAATTCTAGATATATATAGTATCTCTATGCTATAACTTCAACGAATAAAAATAAAATTCTCCGACAAAAACTCTTTACTAAACATTTTAAGTTCTCTCCTATTAAAACTCATTTATTTTACTTTTTAAAATTACTCTTATTCTTCCTTTATTCTCACAACCATTTTCATCTAATTTTAATTTTCGAAAATAATGTATTATTATTTGAAATTAAGGTGGGGTTACTACTTACTACACCTTGTCCCTTGAGGCTAACGAAATGTCAGTTAAGATGTTGCACTTAATTATGCCATCTAATTAGCGATAAGAAACTAAGTTTAGGGGTCACACTACACACACATACAAAACAAACAATATAGCAATTCAAAATCATGCATGCACCGCGTGTCATATATAGGCATTTTTAATTATTCCCAACCCACTTTCTGGATCAAAATCTCATCAACCATAAAGCTTATTAAGTGGGCGATGAATCGTTTATAAAATATTTTAATTTATAATCCAATTAAAAAAAATGGACTAACTACTTATGTTGTCAAAAATAGATATATAAAATAAGAATTTAATTTTGATACACCGTTAGTAAAATATTTTTATACGTGCATCTAATCACATAACGCTACGTTATTAAAAATAACTATTATTTTTATTAATCGTGTAAATGGTCATTTAAAAATACGAATGTAATTATACAACGGTATAAAATATTTTACACTACCAGTACGTCAAAATTTAACTCATAGAATAAATCACCAAAATAATATTCACTAAGAATATAATATCCTAATTAATTCTGATCCCTAGCTTTATATTTTCCTACCATTTTCCCTTAGTTATATGATAATTTCATTTTTTTTATATAGGACAATTTTGTAGACAATTGACATCTTTTAATTTAGAAGTCACATATTGATTTCGTTCTTAAGAAGAATTCAAAGTAACAAAAAGTTTGGAGTTCACATAATAATGTTTATTATTATAATTAAGATTGTACATATATAGAAACATAGATATATAATAATTTCATACAAAATCTCCGTTTTGATTGGCGTTGAGCATCTTTCCCTTGGCAGTAGTAAACACAATGTCAAGATTGTATAGCACTGGAACCATAGTGATGGTGCACAGGAAGACCAGCACAGGACCAAATATCCAGAGCAAAAGAGGTAGTGCACCGTAGAAAATCCTGTTCCCAACCGTGTTCAACATAAACCCTCTCTCCAATATCTCACTTATGTATTCTGGAGTCACAAGAGACATTGGATCCTGAGGAATGTTGATTAGGATGTTTACTTGGTTTATGAACCTTATGGACAGGGAGTGGCAAAAGAATGAGAAGAGGAAGAGAGTCAGCAGCGTCACGTATTTCAAAGCTACCATGAACTCGCCGTGCGCGCCGTACACCGCGTCGTTCAGCGGCTTTTTGACGCTGTAGGTGCTGCTTATCACGGCCGCTAGGCCGGAGCAGAGGAGGATGGAGGTTGTGGCCATTAGGGTTGAATTAAATAATTAAAATTAAATAATTTAATATATTTAACTAAATTATTATTTAACGATTTTTAACTATTAAACTTACATGTATTAGAAATGTAATAAAATTTGGAAAAGTCTAGGAGGCCAACAACTTTGTTAAATTTTGGCCAGCATATAACCAGCAAAGAAAAGTGAGCCATTGAATAAAATCTCACACCAATCTCACACCATTAAAACCATCGTTGATGGCTATTTGATGGTTACAAATCACAAAAATTGCTGACCCTCTAACATTCTTCGTAAAATTTTACACAAATAATTAAAATAGTGAGAATAGATAATTAATCTCTATCAATAGTGTAGACCATTCACAGTTAAAATAGCATTTGACATTTTGCATTAAGTATATACATAGAGTTATATTATGTGTACACCAAAATCAGCCACTAAAATCAATTATTAGTATAAAATATATGCTAAAATATAAATACACATTAAAAATAAATTAAACTACGCATGTATTTATACAAATATATTGGTGGCTGATTTTAGTGGCTAATTTTAGTATATAAATAATATTTTTGATATATATATATATATATATACTACGTATATATTAAAATTAATCATTAAAGTCAGTTACCAATATAAAATATATATTAAAATATAAAGATATATTAAAAATAAATTAAACTACACATGTATTTATATACAAATACATTAGTAACTGAATTTAGTGATTGGTTTTAGTGTACGAATAGTATTTTTAATAATATAATTATTTTTTGTAAAATAAATAAAGATGTTAAAAATTGAAGGAATTGTTTTATAGAATTGATTTTCAGTTGCCTTATTATACATTATCAAAACTGCTTTCTATTTGCACAATGATGAAGCATGCACTTTTAATTTGCTCAAATTCATTGGGCCACAAATTAAGACTATTGAAAGACAAACATGTAACATGCATGCATAATGGAATGAGACAGTAAATCACTACTACTAGTAGTGTGTATTTGCTTTACCCATACGAAAGAACCATAAATACTTGTACATTCTTAGAATAAGTGAATTATCAATTTTATTAATAAAAATTAAAAAAGAAAATTTAT
>NC_029790.2:128440455-128443203 GCF_000816755.2 Arachis ipaensis
CCATTTAATTATTTTTAAAATGTGTATTAATTTTTTCCAAGAAATATACAAGAATATTTTTAGGAAAGATGAAAGAACACTTTTGATATTCTTTTAGGGATATGCCTGATTTTGTTGCATCAAATGCGATAAGATATAGTATGATGAGATGTTTGTTGTGTGTCAAATAATGCTGCAAAAGCCAGATAAGTGCCCTCTTTTCTCTCTTCCTATCCTAGGACACTTTTTTTATATTGGAAGATCTAGTATTATACCAATGACTAAGGTGAATTAATTCTAGGGGACAATAAAAAAATGTTAGTCATAACGCACTAAAGAAAATGAGAATAATAATAATGAGGGAATGTGAATATAAACATAGATATATATGGTGAGGATAAAATTTTAGTGGATATCTGTTTCACTTCAAAAAGAAATTTAGATTGTAAATATTGTAAGCACTAGTTAGGAACAATGGAGCATAATAATTCAAAGATGTTTTTTCTTCCCATCTTTGAAATGCATTGATGTTGCACATGCAAATTGATCAAACTATAATTAATTAGTTGTGGCTAGAAGAATGTGAAATTGGATATTCTAAAATTAAAGAATGAATTGAGTTAAGGAAATTAAATGAATTAATTAATTATAAATAAAAAAGTGAAAATATGTTTAAGACACATATGATTTTTATAAAAAAACGTTTGATAATAAAAAAAATAGTTAAAAATAATAAAAAAAATTCTGACTATTTTTTTGTGTTTCTAATATTACCAAATTTTTATAAGTATAATATGATTATTTCTCTTACCTCCATTATTTTCTTTTTATTTAACCCGGACATAATGGTTAAAATCCCAAGACCAGTTTATAGCTAATATAAGTGGTGAAAAAGAAAGAATATAATGATGCTATACTTTACAAGGGTTGGCACATGTAATTTGCTAGTATTATAAATTGTTGTTCAACCAGTTCTGACTGATCTAGACAAATAAACTTTGTTTCATGTTCATTTATGGAGTAAATAACAAATTTTTGTTTTTGACAAAAGAGAAAATTAAATTATCTTAAAAAGAAAAGAAACAATATCATACTCTCAAAGATTAACCTACCTGTTTAACAAAGACTTGCCACTTAACCAGAGATTTTGCTAGATGAAGCTTTTTTAAAAAAAAAATGAGGGAGTTATTGTGATGCCATTTCTTTCATTTAAATGATCATTTTATTAGAAAAAGAGTTTTTAAGAGGCCAAAATATAATAGCCAATAAGTTATAACTCAAATGGTATAGTCTATCCATATTCACCTAAGAGGTTATGGATTCGAGTAACACAGAAGAGTAAAAATGTTTAAAATAAAAAGAAAATACAAATAACTTGAAAGCTTTGGAGCAGTGACCATTGCCACTCTCCCTCAGCATGAAAAATAAGATTAATCATGACAAAATAAATAGTCCATAAATGTATAAAAAAAAAGACATACATTGATATATAGTCGTTGAAAGATGAGGAAAAATTGAGAGAATATTATTGTATAAAACGAAGAAAATAAGATTACCTTCAACATGGTATTAACCCAATTCCTACGGGCACTAGAGTTGATGCCAATGATGGTGGTGTGAGGGTGAGTCCTGACCTTGTGCCACAGCCACATATGGTACCCAATGCTCACTATCAACCCCAATGGCACCAGTATCACATCCAAATAGCACTTTCTCCATTCCATTTTCTCTTTATTTAATACAACACTCTTCCTTACCTTATTAGCTTGCGTTCTCTCTTTCTCAACAACAATTTCAGTTTCAATAAAATTGATGTATGTATGTGACTCTTTATTATTCCTTATTGGCAACACCAAGAACGATATATATAATGCACTTTCTCCAGAGAATGCATGTGGACATCTTTTTCGACTGCGTGCTTCATGCTACCATCAACGGAAAATAAGTGCCTATATAATTAATTATAATTAAATAAAATAGTACGCTTGCTTTTTCACTAAATTACAAACCATGGCCTAGTTTTCTAGCTATATGTCTTAGTGCCTTGCCTTTATTATTATTATTATTATTTGGATAATACGTTATAAAACAATATGTTCCCAAGCTATTTTAAGACATTATGTCTTTCCATTACCAATTCCTTCAGATTTGTATAATTTATCACCTTTTGTTTATGCCAAGTGTTGAAAAGTGCTTTTTGTGATTTTTGGTCAAGTGAACTTCATTGGACTTTGAAGAGCTTATATCTAATAATTACAAATTCTGTGGATACGGTGCAGGACTGCCAATAAGAATTTTAGAATTAAAAAATACTAATATTAACTAACTAAAATTTAATTTCCTGTATTTATTATTATTATTATTATCCTTTTCCGTTCATACTTTTTGTTCCCCCTTATATTAGGGTAGTCATCACTATATAACTATAAGGCACGCACCGGACATACATATTTCGTCATTCTAAGAAATGATAATAAGTTTTGGTTAGGTAGGTTTTAGGCAAAAGTCCATTATATGTATGTATGTATCTATGTATAGTATAAGCTTCTATTTTTATCCCTCTCATGAACTTAAAATACTCTCTCCTCTTTCTTTTCCTTTTGTATGTGCTAGCTAGTGTAGCTTTTTGATACCTCATGTAAAGTTTAATATATATAGGAATGTATTTAAAAACAATAATTGACTATAAAGTTCAAATTGACTTGATTTGTCAATTAAAATGTATGTACTAAAAATATTTTAAAAATTATAAATAATTTGATTTGATTC
>NC_029790.2:128443410-128444108 GCF_000816755.2 Arachis ipaensis
AAATCTTATTATTTAATTTGTATAAATTATTTTAAACATAATATTTGATTTATAAACAAAAGCCAAGATTTCTTTTTTTTATTATTTCAAACACTCACATATGAAAATTGATAGACTCATCAAAATATTTGTTAACAAGTGCATATAAATAAAAGTGATGAATAGAATTAATAAAAGTTGAGAAATTAATATACAGGGCAAGAATATGATAAGCAACTCAATGTATATAATAATTATAATTATACATGCGCTTATCCTACAATAATGTAATCAGAATCAAAGTATAAAATAATTTTTTTCCATAATTATATGTTCAATACTTTTGTATAAACTCAATTAATTCCCTTTTTATCCCTTATTTAATTTTCTTTCTCAATCCCATTATTTGTTTAATTTTAAACTGCAATCTAACTTTTAAGGTATGCTTAACAGATCACCACTATAGTCGTACTTGCACTATATAGCCACTTTTTTTAATTTCCTCCCTCTCTTGTCTTTGACAAAATCATGTGATGAAATTAAAAGGTCAAATAATAATTAAAGTGCTTATCTATAAGTTTTATATATCTTAATACAAGACTCTATCATTAACCTCTAATTAGGTATTAGGTATTGATACTTTTAAAACAGACAAGGCATGTAATCTTCATCTTCAAAAAATAATAATACATATATATACTAAAAATCAGTTACTATAT
>NC_029790.2:128444304-128445621 GCF_000816755.2 Arachis ipaensis
ACACCTACGTATTTTTATATACAATAGTTAATTGATAGCTGATTTTTCTTTTATATAATATTTGTTTTATATTTACTATATAATTAGATTAGTAATTATTTTTCTTTTTCTTTATTTTTCTCTTGACATACATGACCTTGACATATTGCTATATATATGTTGCTAAGATATAATAAATTGACATTACACTATAATTACAAATGCAACAAACTAGGCAATTTGAATTCTTGTGACCAAACTGATAACTAAACAAAAATATTAATACAGAAAGGACAAAATAATTGAAAGCATGAGTTAATTAATTATGAAGTTATGTAACAAATTATTAGTGAGGTTGAGAAGGTAGTGAAAATGATGGGTTGGCATATTAATATAAGAGATACATGAGGTTACGTGTAGTGATGTTCTGACAAGGCGCATTGGGACGCAAGTGTGCCAAAGGAAGAATTAGAGAGAAAAAAAAATTGATGTTGGTATATTTTTTATTTTATTTTTTTATAGTATAAAAAATATTTTTTTTATTTTCTAAATTAATTTTGATGCTAAAATAAAAAATATACACGAGAATAATATATATAAAATAAGGAGAAAGAAAAATGATATGATCCCACAAAAGCACACTATAAACAGGAGCACATGCTTCCCTCGTGACTTGAAAGTAACACAAATTAAGTGCGTTTTTCTCACACTAACATTCATACATCACGATTGGGGTTACATATACATATTAAATAATTAAGTAGTGCCGTTTGGGTCACAATTTTAACTAATAACGACAAAGCTTTTCACTCATCATCATCATCACATCTCAACAAACTAGCTAATTAATTGATTATATGTATAAGAAATAAAAGGAATCAGTTTGTTAATTTACGTTAATTAGTTGAGGGGATTAGTTAAGTCATATTTGGTTTAGAGATTCTGAAACCTATTTACTACTTATGATCATGCTAAAATGAGAATAGATATTATCCACTTGTTAGATATGTTAGTTGTTAGTTGTAATGTTTTAGAATTAAATAGAAGGAAATTCCCAAATTAATCTTCAAAAAATTTTGAATTAGACATTTTGATCGTTAATAATAAATTTTTATTTTCTAAAAATTATCGAGGATTACTTCTAGCGCTGGCAATATATATTCTACTCGTGGATACCCAACCCGAACCAATCCGTTCGGATAGGGTTGTTTACCCTATCCACTGCGGGTAGGGTAGGGTACGGGTTTAGGGTATACCCTACCCTATCCTAGCCACATCCCTAATATATTATATAATATTTATATAAAAGTTATGTATATAGTAAAGAAAGTGAGTAAT
>NC_029790.2:128445670-128447185 GCF_000816755.2 Arachis ipaensis
TCTACACTATATATATATATATATATATATATATATATAAGTTATGTATGTAGTGAAAAAGTGAGTGTTGAGCCCACAATATTTCTCTTATAAAAAATTGAAATAACTACTAAGTTAGTTGATGATCATATTATTTGTAATTTTATGTTGGATTTCTTTAAGATTTTATTGTTTTTAATTTTAATTTGAACTTAATTTTTTATTTTCTATGTTATTAATATGTATAAAATTTGGAATGGTTGAATTTTATATTTGCTTGAAAAATTTTTATTTTTATGCGGATAGGGTCGGATAGGGTAGGGTTTAGAACTTTAGGGTGCGGGTAGGGTTAGGGTTGAGAGATTCTCAATCTTCGAGTGAGATAAGGTAGAGTTTTAAGAAAATTTTCAATCCGTGAGTAGGATTAGGGTAGAGTCCTTACCCTACCCATTGCCAACCCTAATTACTTCTGATGGAGATTCATCTGGCATTTTCAATAAAATATTTAATACACAAATCTGATAATTAAGTTCTTAATAAATTTTATTATAAGACGATTAGGTCCTAAAAAAATATTATAAGACAAATTAATTCTTATTCAAAATGGTAGAGGGATTAATTTGTTTGACAGAAACAACTTTTAAAGATTTTTACTAGATAAAAATTTATTAAGGACAAAAAATATGTCTAATTTAAAATTTTTTAAAGATTAATTTAAATGTTTATTCTATTAAAATGGCTTGTGAATTTCATAATGAGAAATGTAAGGTGTTTGTCTTATATTTGAGCTAATATTAATTAATTTTCTATTTTTTAAACTAAAAATATTAGTTTCCTATCTCTTTTTATGATTTTGTTTTCTCCTTTACGGAGAACTTTTTCCTATATAAGTAACTAAAAGTATTATTTTGACATGTTATTTATCTATATGCGTCAAAATTGTACATATTAACGAAAAATTTTGATGATTCTTTACTTCATCAGTTATATGCAAACGGTATCATGTTAATAACATCACTTTTTTTTAGGATAAATTCTATTGGTAACTTTTAGAAAATTGTAGATAAAATTTGATAATCCATAAAGTTCAAATAGTGTAAGAGGATTGGTACTTAGATTATTTTTTGTTAAAGATACATGTGCTATTTGTGTAAATTTTTTAAATAAGTAATTTTATAATATATTACCAGAATTTTTATATCTAAAAAAACTAAATTTTTTCATGAAAAAAATTGTATATCTAAAAAAATTTATGCAAAATTCAAGCAAGCAAAAACAAAATTAGAGCTCTTAGTGAGAGACATGTATTAGAGATTTAATTATTTATATATCTATTCATATCTATTTAAACTTTTAGGACAAATAATTTTATGATATTTTTTAATTTATTAGGATTTAATCGGATCTAAATTATTTACAAGCATAGTAAAATTATTTTAAAGGGAAGAAAAAAAGAATACTAATTAAAATATTTAAAAACCCAAATATATGGTGGTAATTAATGATGACATTACCCTTGAATTAAAATACAAGCCT
>NC_029790.2:128447314-128453928 GCF_000816755.2 Arachis ipaensis
CCTTTACATATGTATATAAAATATAAAAATATTATCTGTACACTAAAATCAACTATTAAAATTAATTATTATGTATTTTTGTATAAATATATATTTTTTTAATTTATTTTTTATTGTGTATTTTATATTCCAATATATATTCTACTTTAGTGACTAATTTTAGTGACTGATTTTAATAAAACCTAGCATTATTGTATAAAATATCTCACATTTTGAATTCTATTCATCATTGTGTACACATATTTATAAAAAGAGATAAATCTTAATCAATCAATTAACTTCATTTTGCTAGTCTGCTAGATCAACTGCTTAAGTATTGCCATGACTCTATATTCGATTTAGCTAGGTTTCTCCAAGGGTAAGTGACTCTACTTCTATAAACCTAATTATTTAGAGTAATTTAATGACATTATAATTACTTTAGAGATTGAGTTAGAGATTTGATGATCTGAGATCGATCATTATTTATAAAATGAATGCTTAAACTTGCCTATATTCGATTCATTAGGGTGCATGTGTGTGTAAGTTTGTATATTACAAACCTTATTTTGTTTTTAATTTTTATCGTCTTTATTATTCTTGTTATTGAGAGTAAATTGTTAGAATTTTTATTTTAATTGTAGTTCAATTTGTTAATATAAAAATTAGTTTGAGTAGTGTTGTAAATATTAATTAATTATATTGGCAGTTATTAGTCTGTTTTTTTATGGAAAGAATACGACTATTTATAAACTTTATAAAGTTTGGGTCCCCAATTCTAATTACACAATAATAAACAAACACACTTTGATTCCATCTGAGTTTGTGATTCAAGAATTAAAAGTTTCTAAATTAAATCAAAGAATTTATTGGTAATGGCTGGAGGTACACAAATTACTAATTTTATAAAATATCTAACATGTGGGATCAGCTATCATCTGTTTAGTACTAATATGCTCTATATGTACCTCATTAGACCTAACTCGGTCTTTAATAATGGCTAAGTACTTAATATCGATGTGCTTACTTCGACTACTACTTCTATTATTCTTAGCCATAAATACAGCAGCTGAATTGTCACAATATATTTTCAATGGCCTAGAGATACAATCCATAATCTTAAGCCCAGAGATGAAATTCTTTAACCAAACACCTTGTGACGTAACCTCAAAACAAGCAATAAACTCGGCTTCCATGGTAGAAGTGGCTACAAGTGATTGTTTTGCACTCTTCTAAGATACTGCTCCATCAGCAAGCATGAAGATGTATCCTGACGTTGACTTCCTAGAATCAACACATCCCGCCAAGTTTGAATCTGAGTATCCAACAATTTTCAAATTATTGTCTATATGTAAGCATGAAGTCCTTGGTCTCTTGAAGGTACCTTAAGACCTTTTTTGTAGCTCTCCAATGGATAATTCCTGGATTACTTTGATATCTTCCTAAGATGCTAACAGCAAAAACAATGTCAGGTCTTGTACAGACCTGAGCATACATTAGGCTTCTAACGGTTGAAGCATAAGGAATATTTTGCATCTGTTTCTTTTTAAGTTCATTTTTGGGACATTGATCTAAAAAGAATTTGCTACCTTTCACAATAGGTGCAACACTTGGTGAACAATTTTGCATTTTAAACATTTCAAAAACTTTATTAACATAGGCTTCTTGAGATAAACCTAAAATTCCTCTATGTTTATCTCTATGAATCTTTATGCCAATGACATAAGATGCATCACCCATATCTTTCATATCAAAATGTCTAGAAATTGTTTCACTTCATGTAACAACCCTAAATCATTTGTTGCAAGCAAAATATCATCTACATACAAGATGAGAAATATGATCTTGCTCCCACTAACCTTGTGATATATACATTGATCAGAAATATTCTCAATGAACCCAAATGAAGAAATCACATTGTGAAACTTCAAATACCACTGTCAGAAAACCTGCTTAAGACCATACATTGCTCTCTTAAGCTTGCAAACTAACTCCTTACCAGCACTTGAGACAAACCCTTCGGTTTGTCTCATATAGACCTCTTCTTCCAAATCTCCATTAAGGAAAGCTGTTTTCACATCTATTTGATGCAATTTCATGTCAAAGTGTGCTACCAATGCCATACTAATGCGGAAAGAGTCTTTCTTTGAAACAGGAGAAAAAATTTCCCTGTAATCAACTCCTTCCCTTTGAGTAAATCCTTTGACAACAAGTCGAGCCTTATAGCACTCAATATTGCCTGATGAATCCTTCTTGGTTTTAAAGACCCATTTACAGCCAATGGCCTTTTTCCCATCAGGCAATTCTACAAGATCCCGAACTTGGTTATCCACCATAGAATTCATTTCATCCTTTATAACATCTAGTCATAAATTGGAATTACAACTTTTCATTGCTTGTGAAAACGTCGTTGGGTCATTTTCATCACAAACATCATAGTCAGACTCAGCAAGATACACTACATAGTCACTAAAAATTGCAGGCTTTCTGATTCTTGTTAGTCTTCTTAATGTTGCATCATCAACCTCTTGTAAAGGTAGTGACATAACAAGTTCTCCATCTTCTTGAAGTTGCTCTTGAGCAATATGTTCTTGAACAACATTTTCATTATGAAGAGTTTGATCCTCCAGCATATGATCTACTTGAACATTATCTTCATGATGTGGAACATCAGTAATAGATTGTTCTACATTGACCCTATCTGTATGGGCATTGTATTGAACAATCACTCTTGTATATGGAGAGGTTTGACAAACATTATCATTCTCAACAACTTTAAGAGGATGATTTCTCCCACTTTTCACATCATACTCTAAAAACCTTGCATTTCTAGATTCAACTATTTTACTTGAATGGGAGGGACAATAAAATCTATAACCCTTAGACTTTTCTACATAGCCGATAAAATAGGCACTTATCGTCCTTGGGTCCAACTTCCTTTCTTGTGGATTATAAATCCGAACTTCAACAGGACAACCCAAATGCGTATATGATTCAAACTAGGTTTCTAACCTTTCCATAGCTCAAATGGTGTTTTAGAAACTGCCTTTTTTGGAACTCTATTTAATATATACGTAGCTGTCTTAAGGACTTCACTCCACAAGGATAAAGGAAGATTGGAGTTGCTAAACATACTCCTCACCATATCTAACAAAGTCCTATTTCTTCTTTCAGCTACACCATTTTGATCTGGTGTGCCAGGCATAGTGTATTGTGCCATAATACCATGCTCTTGAAGATATTTTGCAAATGGACTAGGTGCTTGTCCACTTCCAGTATATCTCCCATAGAATTCTCCACCTCTATCTGATCTCACGATCTTAATTTTCTTTCCGCATTGTTTCTCTACTTCAACTTTATAAACTTTAAAAGCGTCCAATGCCTCATATTTATTATGAAGCATATAGAGATACATATATTGTGAATAATCATCAATAGGGAGATGAAGTATTTCTAACTACTTAAGGACATATCAGGACAACATATGTCAATGTGAATTATTTCTAATATGTCAGAACTCCTCTTAGCACATTTTTGAGACTTTTTGGTTTGCTTTCCCTTAATGCAATCCACACAAGTATCGAAATCAGTATAGAGTTTCAAGAATTCCATTACTTACTAATTTCTTTATTCTCTCAATGGAGATGTGTCCCAACCTTCGGTGCCACAACATAAAGGATTTTTCATTCATACCATTACCATGCATAACCATAAGACTAGATGGAATATTATTAGCTAAATAGACTTTAAATAAATCACCAATTAAAGTACCACGTCCAATAATATTAGAATTTTTAATAATGTCAACAGAATCATCATAAAAATTTATACATAATCCTTGTTTTACAAGTTTAGATAAAGAAATCAAATTTTTAGAAAAATCTGGAATATAAAAGGTTTTTTCTAAATCTAAAATACAAGCAGTAATTAATACAAATCTAAATGTTCCAACAGCTTTCACACGTAAATGCATCCGATTGCCCATACAAATGCTTAATTCACTTCCTATCGATTTCCTTTTCCTTATGAAACCCTGCATGATATTTGAAATATGAATTTCAGCACCAGAATCAATCCACCAAGTGTCATGACATATTTCCACAAAATTATATTCAAAACACACTGAAGGAATAAGATCATAAAGGTTAGTACCTTTCTTTTCAAGCCAAACTTTAAATTTTGGCACTCCTTCTTCATGTGTCATTTCTTTTTACAAAAGAAACACCATGCACCTTCTTTTTTTATATGATGGGATACAATACCCTTTCCTTTATTCTTATGAGCTTGCTTTTTACTACCCTCATTTGTCACTAATAGTGCACTTTCACCAAGTTTCTGAATTAGCCTTCCTTCCTCTTGCACACACATCACTAGTAATTCGTTAATGGACCATTTTTTCTTATGTGTGTTATAAGAAATCTTAAATGGTCCATACTGGGCAGGAAGAGAATTTAGAATAAGATGCACCAGAAATGAGTCAGAGATCTCAACCTTTAAAGCTTTCAGTTGTGCTGCAATGTCTCTCAACCTCATGATGTGTTCACGCACACCTCTTACGTCGGTAAGCCTCATAGATAACAATTGTGCCATTAGGGTGCTTGCAAGTGCCTTACTAGAAGACTCAAATTGTTCATCAATAGCCTTCATATAATCCTTGACATTCGTACAATCAGGAATTGAACCTCGGATACTAGCTGAAATACGAGACTTAATGAACATCATACTTAAACGGTTGGATTTCTCCCACTGTTTATATAATGTTACCTCGGCTTGAGAACTAGCATCAGTAGGTGTCGGAGGCTCTTCCCTACGAAGAGTATAGTCAAGGTCTGCACACCCCAAGTGAAAGAGAATCTTATCTTTCCATTCTTTATAGTTGTCACCACTTAACAAATGAACTTCAGATACAGTTTCAGATATCATTACTGCTACAAATAATAAATCATGCTAACATTACTCAATTTTAAATAGGCACATCAAAATCTATAATATATGATAATACATGTCAATGCAAGTCATATCAAAATAAATATGAATCATAGTGTCATTAAAATCTACCTATGGCCAAAGATTTTAACACACATAATATTCACTATATCAACTAAAGTATTGAAACTAAAAAATAAAATATTACTTTTTAATACCTGTAGGCTAATTAAGAAGTAAGAAATATTTTCTATTTCAATCTAATTATACGTGAATAACATAATAAATTCCTGTGGGTAAGTTTATTATATAATTCACAACAATTATAAATATATCATATTAATATTTATGTGATTTCTTTAAATATAATTATTATCAAGGATGCTGTGGCTACTCCTCAATAAATCATATATTAATCACAATATGATATGCAGTGGAAGAATTTATATTGCATGCAAATATAATTATTAAATAAATAAATTCAATAACATGATTAATATCAAAAGTAAAGATGATCTAGTGGACAACTATTTTGCCCATATTTAGAAAATTCAAGTTCAAACCAATGCTAAAATGACACTCTCCTCCCTTCTATTTTATAAATGTACATTCTCCTTTCTTTTAACTTTTAAAAAAACCTCCTCTTTAATCCATTTTAAATTTTTTGTGTTAACTAAGGTTAACTTTATCCATTTAAAAAAAATAAATTATTTTTTGAAAAAATATCCATTAACAAAAATTTTATTTTTTATCATTAAATTTTAAAAGAATAATTTATTAAAGGGTATTTTGGTAAATAAAATTTAATGATAAAAAATAAAATTTTTGTTAATGGGTATTTTTTAAAAAAAATAATTTATTTTTTCTTAAAAAAATGGATAAAATTAACATTAGTTAACACAAAAAGTTTAAAATAAATTAAAGAGGAGATTTTTTAAAAGTTAGAAAGAAGAGGAATGTATATTTATAAAATAGAAGAGAGGGGAGTGTCATTTTAGTATCTCCCCGAGAAGGGAGCGGAATTTTTTACGACTTTTAAAGTCGATTTAACTCAAAATACATTTTCAAGTTTAACAAACTTTATTTTAAACAAAAAAACTCTTAATATTCATGTTTAGGGTTTAGCCACGGTTGAAATTATGACTATTTTTTGTAATATTATAAAACACATACAGACATGAAAATTCTAGATCTTATTGTGTTTATTAAGAGAAAATAATGGGCTGGGCAATTATATATGTTTAACTCTAATTAAGTTTAAGTAATCACTACAACACAAAATACTACTTCATGAAATGTCACATTTAAATGACCAGAAATAGAAAATTAAAGAAAATGCAATCTTTGAGTATATGTCACGGCGGTTTTTAGGAATAAACAACATTAAGTGTGATGGACCTATTCCTATGGTCACATTTTAAGTGTGATACGATATATAGAGGTGAAATTTCATATCAATTGATAATTGATCAAGCCGGAAGTATATAATATGGACTACTCATCACAGATATATTGTCTTTAATTACTTAATTCTTTTTTGTTTTAGACTATCGATATTTAGAAGACTTCCATCGGATTCTTATTTGGAAAATAAGAAAACTACTATGTTGGGCCTCACACTTATTGTGTGCCATATATATATGAGTTAGGATTAAATAATGATATATTAGTATCAATTTAAGTATGTGTCATATTGTATAATAGCTTTT
>NC_029790.2:128453982-128456599 GCF_000816755.2 Arachis ipaensis
TAATTTTTTAAAGGTTTAATTATTTTATCAATTTTTATAATTTTATTAAATTTTTAATTGAATTTTTATATCATATTAGATTTTATAATTAAGTTTCTGCTGTAATAAAAATATTAGAATTAACAGAATATTCTGTTAAATTATACAAAATATTCAATCAAGTGTTAAGTATATTCATTTTGTTTAACGGAATATTCTGTTAATTCTAACATTTTTGTCACGACAAATACTTAATTAATTATGATGGTTTTTCAGTGGCTAAGAGAAGGGGGTTGAATCTTAGCCCCTTTTTCGCTTATTGAAATTTGCTGGTCTTTGAAACAATTTCTGGAGACTTTTTTATTTTGTCTCGTATCCAGCCACGAGACTTTTTCTTTTTATCTCGTAACCCAACACGAGATATTTTACAGTTTTATCTCCTATGCAGCAGAAACAGAAATGGAGTAGAAGAGAGATAGAAAATCACACCACGAAGTATCCTGGTTCAGCTGTCAAGTGCAATGCAGCCTATATTTAGTCTCCATCACAACAATGATGGAATTTCACTATAATCGTCATGATTACATACACCAATTCTCCCTAGGAACTACCCTTCCTATCTGGGACAAGTCCAGAATCTAAACTCCAATCCTGAACTTGACTTGGTCACTGCCAAGTTTTCAACTGCAAAGTGCTAACCCAACTTGTAAGTAGATTCCCACAGAATCATGAAACACAACACAGATGTACAAAGGACCTCTAAGGACATCTATGAATTTTTCTTTTAATTTTGCACTCTCTGCCTTTTTTCGCTCTATGGCTTTTTCTTACAAACCTTACTGTTTGCCTTTTTCCATGAGACTCAAGACAGACAAAATTAAATAGAAAATTACAAAATGAAGAACATTGAAGGAGAAGAACTTCTGTTAGCTTAGGTAGCTATGAGAACTCTGTGCCTTGCACTCTCACTCCTTTCTTCAAGTCTTGGCTGTTCTCCCTTATTTATAGAAGGAGAAGCCTCCAAGGTTGAAGCTCTTGAACCGAGCCAACTTCTTCTTCTTCATGCAAAACCGGTTCGGCCAGAGAGAGAGAGGAGAGGAAACCGAATGCTATATCCAACATGCAATTACCTCTGTGTCTTCCTTTTACACCAAGCTTCACCAATTCGAGCCATCCATCTTGACTTACACTCCAAGAAGGATCCCTAACCCTTGATGAGTTCTTAATGATGACAGCTTCATCTGCTCCAACTTCTGCCTTATCCACCACGTAGCTACAGTGGCTACCTCCTGTAGTGGTTGAGCAAAAGCAAAGACAAGCCATCCCTTAAGGATCTTCTTCCTCTGACCGAGATCATCTTCTTCCATTTTTGGTATGGAGAGCTTGAGATCTCTTCACCAAATTTTACAATTTGTGATAAAAATCTCAGCTACAACATACTTTTTGTTTTCTTTTTCTTTTTCTTGCCATCATTACAATGGTCTTTAGTCTGCTTCTAGCTTCTTCTTCATCATTCTGATAGCTTGCAAAAGCTTCCATGCTTTCTCTGTGAAGTGACCAAGTGAAGAATAGGGATGAGAGAGAAGAGAGAGTAAAAGGAAAGCATTCAATAAATTTGATAAATTAACATGAATTAATTTACTTCCATTTGCTTTAGGTAGCCTGTATCATTAAGGCAGCAATCAAATCAATTGTCATTTCTCTCTCACATGGTTCCAATACATTTAATGTTAATTGAATTAAATTTGAAATCCATCAATTTGAGAGAGAGTGATCCGTTGGAAGCAAGAGGCAATTGCTTTCTCTCTTTTCTTTATTTCGGACCAATCAAGCTAGTGTCAAGCAAAATTAATTTGGGCTAATAACAATAATTCAATCTGGCCCAATAACAGGAATAATATAAGTTCAGCCACACTTCATTAAATATTTTTGAACCAATGCTGAATGTAAGATTCATATTTGGGCTTGCATCATTTTCTTTTCTTGTCAGCCCAACAAGCAAAATTTGCACAGCAAAATTATATAATTAATACATATGAATCAAAATCAAATTGATAATTTTGCAATTAATCATATTAATAATGTTTAGTCATCACTAATTTAATTTAGAGTTTTCCAAACTTATCAAATTACAATATTTGATATAGTATAGAAACTCAATTGAAAAAAAAAAATATAGGAACTTAATTAAAAATTTAATAAAATTATAAAAATTGATAGAATAATTAAACATTTTTTTAAATTTAATTGTTGAATTAGAAATGTATATATTATTATATAGATAATCCCTAAAAAAATTTATAACAATCCAAAAGGTTTGTTATTATTTCATATTTATATACTTGAAAATCACATCATATATTTGTTTAGAATATACATAAATAGAGAGTTTTCAGTTACATATTTATTGATATCCGATTGCTGTAAAATTTAGCATAAATGATCTTCATTATATGTTATTGTGATTCAATGATTGGGTTGATAAAATATATGTCTTGTAAAAAAATTATTAGCGTAATTTCACTTAAATTGTCATGCGTCACTTAAAGATCATTTGTACTGAATTTTACCGAAATGAGACAATAATAATATGCATGCAATTGAAGAATTTTTTTGCTTATGGCTATATTCTGAACAA
>NC_029790.2:128457154-128457535 GCF_000816755.2 Arachis ipaensis
TAACTTTTTTAAAAAATTACACGAATAAAAATTATTTAATAATAGAATATTTATTTAAATTGAGATCAACATCATTATTTGATCTTTTTATCCATTATATATACCTCTAAACAAGTGCCTTATCCAATTCAAAATTTCCAATCCAAATTAATATAACATCTTTCACGTTTCAATCTCAAAAATACCTATCAAACTTTTGAGTCATTATTGCTTCTTTTTACCACTTCCGTTTCTATATATATCAATACTAATAATGTTATATACCAAGCAAACATAGCTACAGTTCTCGATGATATTGAAGCCTAGTATCCAATTGTTTGACCAATTATGCCCCCATTATTTTTCTTTATCAAGTATATATAGTAATGAAGTTAGCAAACT
>NC_029790.2:128457830-128458279 GCF_000816755.2 Arachis ipaensis
AATAGATTATAAATATATATTTTTTAAGTAAAGAAAAAAAGGCAGAAATCTCTCTGATTATTATTTTTAAATTAGCTACCACTTTTAAAAAGTAAGTCAAAGGAAAACAGCAAGAAAGGTAAAGAAACAAAACTTTTACAAAAAGATGACAGTATATGACAAACCTGCTGAATAATACATTCATTGGAAATGAATGACACTTATGAGTAATATAATTCGAGTATTTTCATTTTCTAATTTCTACCAAACCATTCTTTGGAAAAGAGGATAGTGGAAATTGGAATAATCTGCATGATTAATGAAGAAAATATTGTGCATGTATTACAATGTATATAAAATTGCCAAAGCCATATACGCTAGTTGCTAATTAATAAAATTGCCTATGTCATCTCAACACCACCACACATGCATAACTTTTTATATAAATATATATAAAAAATTTACTTCAA
>NC_029790.2:128458334-128458897 GCF_000816755.2 Arachis ipaensis
AAATTTTAAATTTTAAGATATTAAATAAAAATATATGAATAATTATATATTAAAAATAAAAAATATATTTTTCATTGAAAATTTAAAGGGTGTAGTCCAATCAACAATAATAATAAATTAATAATAACGTGTGGTGCGGCCATGAGAATTGAGAAGTAGGTGGCCAACAATACCTTTGCAATAAGTGGGTATATGTAAATTGTGATATCCACCTACGTCCACTACTGTGTGTACAATAATAACAAGAGACCAAGCACAAAATTCTCCATCTTAATGCTTTCTAACTTTCTATCACCTAGTAAAATCTAAACTACACACTCTATTATAATAGTCTTTGATCTAATTATGATTTTATATTTTGCTGGCAGTGATTGTAACAAGAAATTGCATTGTGATACCATATATTATACAAAACAAACAATTTTACTTGAAATTGGTATAATTACTTCATATGTTCATTGGGATTATTCGTAATTGCAATTGCGGCTGTAAGATATTATTGCTGTTGAAGTTGAAATCACAACCATGATTAGATTGTAATTACATGTTATATATATATATAT
>NC_029790.2:128458923-128460850 GCF_000816755.2 Arachis ipaensis
TATAATTTGACAAATATAATTATATTATTAGCTAGATTTTTATATTTTAAAATGAGTAATTGAATCTTTATTATATTTTGAAACAATAAAAGCTAGATTATGTATAATAAGGATTAGGAGGAAAAAATCACGTGCATTAGGGCTTAGGGTAAATATTTTAACTTGCATTTACATTTTATCTCACTATATCAGATATAGGAGCGATTTTTTTTCATATTGAACGAAATTGACGAGATATCATCTGGATTGAGTATCTTAATTATAGTCCAATAATACCCATGACAATTAAAAATATGTTGTGGTGATCATTTAATTTACTTCATAAATGGATCAGAGGAAATATTTTGCATCAGATATAACACAATTTTTTAAACATCATATTTTGATATAATATATCTTAAAAAATTATTATTCTTTTTTTTTTTTTTACCAAAGATAGAAGACTCGAACCCGCAACCTCTCAAATGAGTATGGAAAGACTATGCCATTTTGAGCTATAATTCATTGGCTTAAAAAATTATTTTTCATATAAACTAAATTATAACTTTTAATTTATTGATGAAATTTTATATACTTTATAATATATATAATTGCAATTTTGTCATCATGGAAATATATATGCAATTGAACGAGATTTCATTTCAACATTATTAATTGGTCTAATACCTTGCAATCTCAGTATAATTTTTACAACATGTTTTTATCAACAACCGTCCATCCTCATATAACTATATATATTGCGGAGTTAACAGTAATTGAACCCAGCTACTACTCCAACATACCTAACATTATTCTTGAGCACCCAATACAAAAACAATGCGAACGTATTTTTAGAAAAAAAACATATATAGGACTAAAATTTTTTAAAACAGAAACTAAAATTTTAATGATATTTTTTTAAAATACTTTTATTTAATTTTTAAAATTTTAAATTTACTCATTTATCTTTATATTTATCTTGAACAAAACATAATACTGAGATATAACATAATTCAACACATTTTATACCAAATATAATAAAAAATACTTAATTTAATCTCTATCTCAATTTTTCAGTCTCAGCCTTTCAAACGCAACCTAAATAATTATCGGATATAGCTATTAGCTTAGCTAGTAATAAAACTCTTGATGCTTCGGATTATATTGGAAATTTAATGTCTACTTGTAAATTCCTTTCTTTAAAAACAAAAGTATTTATTTTCTTAATCAANNNNAAGAGAAAAAATTATGAAAAATGAAAATTTAATTTAAAAAACTATTAAATACTAAAATGTACTTATCAATAAAAGACTCGGCAAAATGAATATAGGGAAGTATTTAGTAAAAGCTACATTCATAAGACTACAATGTACGTGGAATACAGGCTTGATCAATTCTTGTGAAAAAGGATGATCCAAATTTCTAATAAATTTTCATTCAAAAGATTTTACAAATTAATTGTGACACTTTTTCTGGAATTCAGATCCTCTAAATTTTAAATTTGTACTTTAGAGGGTAAAGTGTGATCTTCTACCTTTGAATAATTTTTCTCTCATATTTATTTTTAGTCCCACCTATAGAATCAAGTAAAATTCAAATTTTAAAAAAACCAAATCCCTTTTTTTGAGAGCTTATTATTGTACTTCGATAGTTTATTTTCCCTCTTTCTTTTTCTTTTTCTTTTTCCTTCTCTCAAAAAGAATAATCATAACATGCACACGTGTCTATTTTTAATTATTTTCCTTCAACCTTTATCGCCATCAGGTGGAAATCTAACGTGTTCCCCCTTCTAATTTGAGAAGTATTGTGCTCCTTTTTTCCCGGACAAAATGTTGATGACTCTACAAATGAGTCTAAAAATGACTAGGATCATACCCATTCAAATTAAAAATATGTATAAAATAAAACATTCAAAACGTAAAGTGTATGTTTTATTTTTAACGTTTAC
>NC_029790.2:128460930-128462005 GCF_000816755.2 Arachis ipaensis
TATAAACATTAAGATAAAAAAAAACTTTATCTACATTAAAATTTTTTAAATTCAATTAATACTGAATTTATTTTCTTCTATTTCTCACTTTCATTTAGTAAGCTGTCTCATTATGCTATCTGATTAAAGACATTTGTTAAAGATATTATAAATGAAAATATTTTTATAAAAAAATATAAATTGATATTATTTTAAAAGTTTTGTATGCATTCAATCGCTGAATTATCGTATTATCTTGCCGCCGCTTCCGAGTTGTGACTGCTTCTGGATAATAATTCGACATGGAACGCATAGTGACTTGCAATGATTCGATGAATAAAGACTTTAATTCTTTGTATCAAATCAGGGAATAGAACCATTTGAAATGATATCAGGATATAAGAGGAATATTCTCCGGTTAAATATATAGTTGAACTATATAGCAGATAAATATGAACAAATAGTTATTAATTACCAAGGAAGAATTATACAATCGAGATGGAAGTAATAAAGAACAAAAAGAGTAACGAAATGAAGGTGACAAATAGCACATGAGCGAGCCTAAGTCCTGGAATTTATTTTTAATATATACTATGTTTATTATATTTTACCATTAACAATACAATAAATTTATAACCCCAATAATTAATTTATTAATTTATATAAATAACTCATTAAATATAATAAACATTCATATTATAAATGTAATAATAATATTATTAATCATAATAAATTTTACGTTACAAATATTCAAATTCCATATTATTTGAACTACTTATATAAGTTTCTTATCACTATTCTTTCAAATGACATCAAATTTAGCACAAAAAATTTATTTTCGAACTACACAACATCTCAAACTTACTCGATGGAGCATCATTCTTTGGACAATATTACCAAACAAAAAGACAATTAATTTATCAAAGTTCGCGTAATTCATCTATGAAAAACATTAACACCCATAAATGAAGAAGAGTCTCTTTGTTTAGAAATGATTATATTAAATGAAAAGGTACAAAACAAACATATTTATTATATTTTAAATTGAATTTACGAAAAAAATATTTTAATTATTTTTACTTTTTACTTTTTATAT
>NC_029790.2:128462022-128482007 GCF_000816755.2 Arachis ipaensis
TTCTAACACTTTATATATAATTGTATTTTAATATCGTTAAAATTATACTTCTTTTAATATGCTATTCATTTTTTTTAACTAATTATGAACTATGATTTACTAACACTGCAGGGAAGAAAAAGTCTATACTATAAAAAATTTAAAAATAGAAGATACAAATGATTTATATAGGCCAATTAAAGATATAATGAAAACAAATTTTTTACTCATAATTATTGTGAAAGAAATTAAAAATTCAATTTTGAACATTTTTCAAGACTATTTTAAATTTGCATCACTTGAGACATTATTTGACAGAATGGGTCAAAGAAAAATACTAATAGTTAATTTCATTTAATACTATTTCAATTATTATTATTAAAAATAACTTATCCAAAAAATAATCTACATATTTTTGTTCTTTTTATTGTAAATGTTATTGAAAAAGTACATCAAGATAGAGATTAAGAAGAAAGAAAATCATACAAATTCAAGACACATCTTCGGAAGAAAAATATACATGCAAAGATGGAACAAACAACATAATAGAAAATGTATACAACTCAACAATTCATAAAGAACATGCCTTCACAAGAACCTCGACAGAAAGAAGAAAGCAACAATTCTAACAATAACCAATAAAGAAAAAGGAAGACAAACGCCACATAAGAAGACTAAATCCATCAGCTAAAACAAATGCAAAAATCAAACTACCAAATAAAAATATCACTTTGTACAACTCTAACATCCAAATCTTTTGTACTACAAATTATTTTAAACAAAACACCTTTCAAATTTAACTTTAGTTTACACATATTTAATTTAATTCTACAAAATATAGCCATTTTTAATATTTAGGAAAAAGTTTGGTAACAAAAAATTTTCAGTCATAATTAGCCAAAACTTTCCATAATGTACTTCATTTACATCACTTAATAACAGTTTTATTTTTTATCCCACTCTCTTATCATTCCACTTATCATATTTTTATCAATTTCACTTATTAATGATATTAATTATAATATCATATCCTTTACTATTAGGCATTCTTGTAATTAATACTTAGTATTCTCTTTTATAATTTGATTTTTATATTTAAAAATATAATAAAGACTAATAATAATAATAATAAATAACGATAATAATAATATCAATTACATTTAATAATTGTAATTGATTCTTGCTCCTCCTTTGCCTAATGGAGATATGATAATATCAATTACATTCAATAATTGTAATTGATTCTTATCATAAACGCTTTCATTCTTTATTATTATTATCATTACCATTCTTTATTATTAATCATTTCTTATTCCCTTTTATCATGACTTAATAGAGATATGAAACATGAAAACTACCCTCTAATATATACCTTCTGTTAATTCAATGATGTTCATTCAAAAATCACAAGAATAATACCATTGCAAGCACATAGTATATAAGCCAAGAAATTTTACAAGAAGTCATCTTTATCATTGTAAATAGTATGGCATTTGAATTCGACCTTAATACGGTACCTATGATAGAAGGTACTGAAGAATTTGAATAACAGATGGACTCACCCGACAAAATTATTGTCAGTCAATCAATTTTTGAGAATATGAAAACCACACTAGTTTTGATGAGGTATGATAATAAACTGATTTATTTTTTTTTTGTATTTTTATGTGCATTTATAATTATATTGTACTAACTAAGTTCATACACATAACATTCATACGTTCATATACATAACATCCATAATTACATACAATTAACATCTAAAAATTAAATTCATGTTTATTAGATATTACATCCATACACATATCATTTTTAGTTATTGCATAAGTAACTATAAAGTTAACACAGATGTTTTAAAATTTTATCATAATTGAATTTAAAAAAATGTCAAATTCTTAAATTAATTTATTCAATTGATAAATTTATCCATAACATCCATAAAATCATACACATAACCTCTATAATTTCATATTAATAACATCTATAATTTTGTACTCATAATATTCATAATTTCATTTTTATTTTTTAATAGTCTATATGTAAAATATAAGTTGTATAGTAGAAGTTGTTAAAAATTTTTAATTTAATTTTCATAATTTTTGTAGAGAATTATTTCATTTTAATGGATAATAATGTGATTGAGAGATGTTAGGGATTTGATTTGGGAGAAACTGCAATTAATTTTGAAAAGAATATTAATGACTCCAAACATACAACAAAATGATAAGTGATAAAAAGAATAAGTGATAAGGAAGTGTATGTCCCTTGCTTATCAAGAGAATAGAAATTTTTACACGACATTTCTATATTGTAATTATTCTTTGGTTACCTAGCATCACCCTAATATTTATTATATACTATCATTAATTTACCGTACGCGCATTGCGCGGGTCTTATTCTAGTTGAAATAATTATAATAAAAAGAGAACAATTTCTTAAGTGATCATTTTCACTCTAAAGGGTGGATTTTTTTTAAATAAATAAAATAAATATTTTATTTACTGAAATAGATCATTTATAGTTTTTTATCGATTTTTATCTTTTTATTTATCTCGTTTACAGTGTAATTAAACGATTTGAGTTTGAGTATAACTCTAAAGGGGGCATAAAAAAATTTTGTTGCTAGTTAAATATCTTGGTATTTCTTTGGGAGCGAACCCGATGTTAGTCAAAATATAAAACCCAATAATAGACAAAGTGGAAGAAAATCTCAACTTGTGGAAAGCAAAAATGCTTAGTAAAGCTGGTAAACTGGTCCTCATCAAATCTGTGCTTAATAGTCTGCTAGTTTATTACCTCAACATATATAAGATGCCTAAAGCAGTGGCAGAAAAGTTACTTTCTTTGTAGAGGAAGTTCCTATGGAGCAAGGAGGATGACAAGCATGGGATACCATCGGTGAGGTGGAAAATTGTCCAAACTCTAAAAAAGTTAGGAGGTCTGGGAATCAGTGATGCAGTTATTCAGAATACAATTCTCTTATTCAAGTGGTGGTGACAATTTTTGAAGGAAGATTGTCCATTATAGAAGAAAATTATGTGCTCCTGTAATGATTCGAATTCAAATATAGTACTCTCTTGTCAGCCACCTAATAGATGAGGACCATGAAAGAATATATGCCAGTTACAGATAAAGAAGAGATGAGTGAGAGACAATATGATCAAAGGTCTATCTTTGGAGGTAGAGAATGGTAGAAAAATTCGATTCTAGGAGGATAATTGACTACCATGTGGTATGTTGAAGATTTTTCTCGGTCTCAAACCAACATTGATCGGTAATAGAAGATTGTGGGTTCTGGGATGGGTTAGAGTGGATATGGAATTTTCAATGGAGAAGAAAATTATTCTAATGGGAGTTGGATTTAGTTAACCAACTCCATGGGATCCTTTAATCAGTCAAATTAACACATGAGAGAGAGGACCAACTAGTGTGAAAATTTGATAAATTAGGCATTTATTTTACTAACTCCTTTGTGAAGATTTTACAGGCTGAACTAATACCGAAAGATATTACAAGTTACAGTTTTACTAGTTCTATTTAAAGGGACTTGATACCACCACTAATTGAATTATTCACCTGATTTGTATTAGTGGGCAGGGTCAATACTAAGGAGAGATTAAGTAGATTTAGCGTTATTGATCAAAATGATAGTATTTGTACTCTATGTAAACAAGATATTGAGAATGATTACCACTTGTTTATTGGTTGTGAGTTTACTTGACAGGGGTGGTGTACTTGGTTGTCTGCCTATAATAAGCCATATTCTATTCCAGGAACGATTAAGCAACATTTTGAGAATTGGACATGTGCACCTGTAAGAAAGGAAGAATATAACAGGTAGTTGATTAGTTTTTTTTTTTTTTATTGTTATCATTTGGAGTACTTGGCTGAAAAAAATGACATAATCTTTAGGAATCAAGTAGCAGGTGTTGCAGAAGTAATCAACAGGTCGATTAGGAGCTACAAAGAGTGGAGTAGTATTTGATTTTTCTGGTTATTTATGGCATTGGCGGAGATGACTAGGATTAGTTTTATTTTACTTGTCTAGTATTCTTTGTATTATTGCTCCACCTTATTGTATTGAACTTTTTGTTTCAGAAAAAAGAGAAAATAAGTCCGAAGAGTTGGTTATCGGATGTTAACATCGATGGAAAATGAAGTATTTCGGTTTTGTCTGTTTTGCCTCAATGGCGATGAGCATGTGCACCTTATGTTTGATGTCCATGTAAACATTATGGCGGAACAAGTGATGAAGTTTTTTGCAGATGTCAGTGATGTTGGCAGTGGTAGTTCTAGCAGCTCGAATTTTGTAACACCCTCACTATCAGAAGTCACGCTTCCGGCTGGCCACTCTGATAGCAAGAAGTATTACGACTACTTTACATATTAAATACTAAAATAGGAGCCTGTGACTCCACACTGTATCGCTGATTTCTTTGAACATCGGAAGTAAATACTTTATCTTAAAAAAAAACAAACAAGCAGGCATAGATTCATATGCAAGACTCCTTACATAGTAACTCAATATATTATATATATAAAACATACAATTCCTATCCCTCTTACAAACTTATAATAACAAAGACGAGGGAAGAAAATAATCTAAATAATACAACAGCATATAAACCAAACGCAGTATAACTCTTCTTAATGCTTCTTCATCTGGTTCCTGAAAAGGTAAAGCTGTAGGGGGGTGAGAACCTAACCACACGGTCTCACCATGGAATTTCAAAGTTTTTATAAGAAGATATTTAATAAGAAAACTGTTCTCAAGCTCAGTGATTATCATTGCTTTATGAATCTTTTAGAACCCATAGGAAATCGTTCAAAAACTTTTTCAAAGAAACAATGTTTAATCTTTCGGAAATTCAAAACATTTCCTTTCTTATAAGAAAATCTCAATCAGAAACTAACCACGCAATCAAACAGCACAGTCATCAATTCAGCACCAAAGTTCATTCTCAAATGTAGCACACCAGGACAAACACAAGCAATACAGACAAGGAAAGCACAAGTAGGTAGCAGTTACAGCAAATAGTTCAAGTAGAGTAGCAGTTAAGAACAATTTAGCAATTAGGAAAACCAAAACAAGTTCAAACCCAAGCAAAACATACAAATGCATATGATGCATGCCTGTCCTATGGCTGATGAAGCTCATCTGTCGGTTATCCAGCCAACCCGACAAGTCTGAATTATACTTAGACTGTCCCCCGACGTGCATCCCCAAGAGTCTATGCATAGCTTTTTCTCAAATAATCAATATTACTCAATGGGGGTAACATTCCCGGGAATTTATATAGTGCCCGGTCACACACTTACGTCATAGGGTCAACAGAATATCGAGTTTTCAACCCGGTACACGTGGTGGCAAGCCACGGCACTTAATCCAAGGAACCTCGTATCTCAGATATTTCAAATTCATAAGCCATGTGAATAATTCAAAGTTCACATCTCAACATTCTCAACATCATAATCGTTCATCAATCCAAATCTCATTTCCAAGTTCATTTCAAAAATCATATTTCAAATCAATCCTCATCATCCTTCTTTCCGTTTCGTTCACTAACAATTCTCAATCCAAAACATAACTTTTTCTTTGATAAGTGAAGTAATCTTAAATCATATAATGCTTAAAACTAAACCTTTTAAAATAACTACTTCAAATGAAATTTCTAATTTTATAAAATTTCGGTAGCATCTCCTCTAAAACTCAGATTCTGCCACTCTTTTTGGGTCCCATCCAAACATTTCTCAAACCTTTTCCAAACCTCAATCATTTCCAAGATTCAGCTAGTTCCAATATCAAATTATTTTTAAAGCGAATCAGTGCCCATAATAAATCTCTTTTTAAAATCAAACCAGCTCAAATACTAAATCATTTATAAAGTCACTAACTCAAAATTAAACCATTTCCAAAGTCAATTTCTTTACATCATTAGAAATAGCTTCAAAACCAAGAAAAGCCATTTTTCATAATAATCAACTAAATAACCTTTCAAACTAATTTCTTTTCAGCAATCACAAACTACTCAAGCAATCAAGCAATCAGTCATTCAGTCCAGCAAACAACCACAATTAGAAGACAATTATAATCACAGGCATATGTTCTCTCACATTAATATCTATTTATCACAACTCTGTAATATAAATTAGATTTTAAGAAAAACCATACCTCAAAGAATCAAACCTGCAGCAATTTTAATGCGACAAACCCTATTTTCACCTTATTCTGCAGTAGCTACGTTATGATTCGTATTCCAAGCTTTGCTAGTGAAGAAGAATGGCAAGCAAAAGTAATAACCGCAAACACAGCAGCTTTAGCTAATAGCCAGAATAAACACAACCAAGCAAGGCAAAGAGGAACATTACGCACTAATAAAATAGAATCGAAATGGAGCATTATGGCAAGATAAAGTACAATAGAATTTGTCTTACCAGAAAAGAAACAAGAGAATGGGGAACGGAGAAACTATAGCTTCGACAACATTTCCTTTCAACAATTAGAACGACGAATAAGGGCACAGCCAAGCAGAAATGACAAGCCAGTGGCGGCGGTAGCATTAATCTGAATAATTAAGGCAGCAGAGACACCAACAATAATCAAAATAGTGAAACAAAATAGAAGTGGAACAGGGTTTAAGAAAGCAGAAACAGGGTTACCGGTGAATCTGGCCCGGTTCGGCAACAGCGTAGGCAAGGCTTCTCTTTAGTGGTGAGACGCGGCGGAGGCAACCCTAGCGACAGCTAGGCGTGGCGGTGGCTGAAGCTTCATCGACGGTGACTTGGCAGTGGCCTGAACGGCGACGGCAAGGGGGGAATGGCGGCGATTGGGCGACATTGGCTCCGACGGCACGCCGGTCTCCTTCCTCCTCCTCTCTTTAATCACGTCACTCCCTCTCTCCGTGGCGGTGTCACAGCAGCAGTGATGGGCTTCAACGGCAGCGAATCGCTGGTGACGGAGGTCCAGCAGTGGCGAACGGCTTCTGCTCGACGGCGGATCTGAAGATGATAGCACGCGGTGGCTTCTCCCTCGCAGTCCTGACTCGCACTTGTCTCTCTCTCATGGCTCCCTCCGTAAACGCCCCCTCGCCACGGTCCGACAACGACGCGACGGCGGCGGTGAGGCCCAACGCGCCGGTGCGGTCGTCTTCTCCGCCCTCCTCTGCTCTCCCTGTTTCCCTTCTCCCTTTCTTTCTTTCTTCTTTTTTCTGATTTTCTGAAGCTGAGGAAAGGGTATGGCAACGCTAAGATAAGGAGGAAGGGGAAAATGTAATAAAATTAGGGTTAGGAGAGTGAGTTTGGGAATTTTGGCTAATCTAGGGTTTTGGTAAAAATTAGGTATAAGGATAGTTTGGTAATTTTAATAAAATTAGAGCATAAAGTATTAGTATTTGAAAAACTAATTTAATCTCTAAAATTACTTTAAAATATTATTTGTGGTATAAAAGTACTAATTGATTCTCAATAAATTACTCTAATTGAAAATCCATGGTAATATAATTAATTTCTCTTTATCTTTAACTTAAAGTATTAAATGATATAAATTAAATTATCTAAAATCAAATCATATAAAATTTTTATTATTTCATAACTACCAACTTTATAATTTAAATATAGAAAATAATTAAATAATTATAAAATTAGGTAAAATTCTATTTAATTATCAAAACCTGATTTAATTTTTGATTTAATTAACTTTAATAAAATAATTTCTGAGAATAAAATTTCTAATGAATAAATGAATTGAAATTAATTCATAACAAAATTTATTTGAAAATTCTGGGTCTTACATCCTACCCACCTTATAAAAATTTTCGCCCTCGAAAATTGATACAAAATAAAAGAGATTTCATATTACTTCACTCTTGAACTTATTTAAAGAAAAGGTAAAAAGTTCTCAGTATATATATTCATATAGTTTCAAATACCAGAATTTTCATATGGCATAAGGTTATAAAGGATATAAGTGTGATGCGAAACAGAAGTTACAAGATAGGCTTGATGTACAAGATGATATGTTTCAAATATGTGATGGTAAAGCAAGACGGTAAAAGGTTATAAAACAAGCTGGGGTTAAAACGATGTGCTTAATGTTTGCATACTAATCTCATACCAACTTCAGAGATTCAATTATTCAAACTTCAACTTAACTTATCTCTACCATTCTTAACCGTACTTCATTGAGCAACTTATTCGAAGGTTTTCAACTTTGTTAAACACTTTGCAAACCTTACTACTGGTCATAAGTCCCACATCAACATAACTCTTTCTCGTAAAACAAGGTTTCACAACTCCCTGTGATGTCATACACCTACGAATTTTACCTTTTACGTTCATCAAATGTGTCCTAAAGGACTAATGTGTCGTTTACTAAGTCTAACGGTCGCACAAGATACCAAAACTAATCTCGAGTATATTCAGAAGGATAATAGACCATAGAAAAGAAAGAGAAGTGACAGGGACCGCGTTCGCAAGAATTTGAAAGAATAAATACAATTGCAAGTAAACAAGGATGCTCAAGCAACGAAGTTTGCTAGAAAGAAATCAATTGACAACTTCAAAGATAACCTTTGGGTCAAAGAAATGCAATAGGATCAATAAGACGAAAATCAGCGCATTATTTAAAATATATCCAAGCTGAGTCAAAGAAGTATGAGATTTCATAGAAAATGAATGATTAAAGACTATGATGACGCATTACCGCAGAACAACTTCAAATGACTACGGGGTTTTCATAGTTCATGGAGGAATATGGAATTAATAGCCATGTTGCAAGAGTTTTAACATAGTCAGAGGTGTAAACAGTCAAGATACGTGTAAGGTACAAATCGCGAAGCAAGGAAATTTAAATTACATTCCAAGGAAAGAGAAAGAAGAACGACACATCAAATTGAGTGATACAAATTAGAACACATAAGCCAATAGAATATAATAAAAATGAGTACTTTACTTTTCAAAGATTCAAGGGTCGGCATTGTATGCAAAACAATTCCAATGTTGTGTCAAAGAGAAGTATAATGACAAGGATAGATATTCTTAAAGATTCAAATAGCAGTTTATAAATGAGACGGACGTATGGAGAGATTAAAGAATTTTAATGGAGACGATGAGAAGAGAACGGTGCATTCGTTAGAATTGAATTCAAGCTAAACCAAAGTACAAGATTCACAAGAAAGTGACCAGAGTCAAGGACGTCATTTACAAAATCCAGGGGAATGTATAGGAACACAATCAAATGAAAGATCCACAGGGAATAGATAAACTCAAGAAGAAGATCATCTTATCTAATAAAAAGAGAGGATATGAGATAAACAATTGAGAATATTACAGACAACACAAATAGTATTTACAAGAAATCGGGAGAATACTCAGGTTCGCAGTTGGACAAGGATGGTACTTCGCAAGAATTTGAAAGAACACGTGAGGTTATCAACAGACAAAGATGTATATAAGCAATGGAGTGTAGTGTAAAGGGAGTTAATTCGAAAGCTTAAGAAGGAATTCTGAATCAAAGAGTTTCGACATGGGCAATAATAGTAAAAAGAGTACAACAATTTGGAATGAACCTAAAGGAATTGGTTTATATTTTTCTAAAGAAAGTATATAAATTTAATATTTTTCAAAAAAACTAAACACAGGTAAATATTATTGTTCAAATGAGAAAATTTAAGGTAAAGTATTCTTGTAAAGATAAATGAAGACTAAGTAGTACTTTTAGATAGAAGCATGTTGTAACTATATAAAGAAAATTTTTATTTTTTTTTTGTAGAAAAGTACTTACAAAATCAAAAGTTGTCATATTTAGAATTCAAATAATGGTTACAATCAGAATCAAACTGAAAAAGAACCAAAATAGAACTATTTTCAAAAACAATTCCAAGATAAGAGTTGTAGAAGAAAACTACTAGAATTGATACATTTTATTAAAACAAGGTCAGTTTTTATCATTTTTACGAAGAAACACAAAACCAAAGATTGTAATCCGAGCAGGACACACAATAGTTACAGAACACGAAACAGGAGAACTAAATCGCATAATCAGTTTACTACGAATCGTGACTCTTAAGATTTCAAATAACTTAGGAATCAAGGATTATGGATTGCACCAAAATTAATTCGAAATCAAATCAACAAATACCAAATTTATGAACAGTGTTAAGGTTGAATGTTCTTTAAAGATTCAAGCAACAATTAGGAACATAATCAAACAAGGATATATATGAATGACAAGATATGGTAGAAAAATATCCAAAACACATTCCAAGAAGAAATCAAGAACTAGAGATTCCAATACTATTGATAAAGGAAAAGATAACGTCAAGCACAAATAAAGATTATACGTCGAAACGGAACTAATCTCTGAAATTTAGTCTCTAACGTTCCCAAAACCCGTGACTCGTGTTATCTATGACTCGCATATCGTCTACGATAACCCATTAATGCTTGCATATACATAATTCACTAGTGTTAAGCTGGCCAAACTTAATACCAGGGATTATTCAATGCAAGACTAATGGCATTAATCAATAGACCGTCATGTGCATAAAGCTCTAATTCTCGTTATTCGAACAAGACCTACTACATGACAGACTCTCAGAGTATGCAATTGAAGCATAACCGGTCCATTCCTCAGGCTCTACAGGAAAGACCGCTCTGATACCATAATGTAACACCCTCACTATTAGAAGTCACGCTTCCGGCTGCGCCACTCTGATAGCAGGAAGTATTACGACTACTTTACATATTAAATACTAAAATAGGAGCCTGTGACTCGACACTGTATCGCTGATTTCTTTGAACATTGGAAGTAAAAACTTTATCTTAAAAAAAACAAACAAGCAGGCATAGATTCATATGCAAGACTCCTTACATAATAACTCAATATATTATATATATAAAACATACAATTCCTATCCCTCTTACAAACTTGTAATAACAAAGACGAGGGAAGAAAATAATCTAAATAATACAACAGCATATAAACCAAACGCAGTATAACTCTTCTTAATGCTTCTTCATCCAGTTCCTGAAAAGGTAAAGCTATAGGGGGTGAGAACCTAACCACACGGTCTCACCATGAAATTTCAAAGTTGTCATAAGAAGATATTTAATAAGAAAACTGTTCTCAAGCTCAGTGATTATCATTGCTTTATGAATCTTTTAGAACCCATAGGAAATCGTTCAAAAACTTTTTCAAAGAAACAATGTTTAATCTTTCGAAAATTCAAAAACATTTCCTTTCTTATAAGAAAATCTCAATCAGAAACTAACCACGCAATCAAACAGCACAGTCATCAATTCAGCACCAAAGTTCATTCTCAAATGTAGCACACCAGGACAAACACAAGCAAGACAGACAAGGAAAGCACAAGTAGGTAGCAATTACAGCAAATAGTTCAAGTAGCAGTTAAGAACAGTTTAGCAATTAGACAAACCAAAACAAGTTCAAACCCAAGCAAAGCATACACATGCATATGATGCATGCCTGTCCTATGGCTGATGAGGCTCATCTGTCGGTTATCCAGCCAACCCGACAAGTCTGAATTGTACTTAGACTGTCCCCCGACGTGCATCCCCAAGAGTCTATGCATAGCTTTTTCTCAAATAATCAATATTACTCAATGGGGGTAACATTCCCAGGAATTTATATAGTACCCGGTCACACACTTACGTCGTAGGGTCAACAGAATATCGAGTTTTCAACCCAGTACACGTGGTGGCAAGCCACGACACTTAATCCAGGGAACCTCGTATCTCAGATATTTCAAATTCATAAGCCATGTGAATAATTCAAAGTTCACATCTCAACATTCTCAACATCATAATCGTTCATCAATCCAAATCTCATTTCCAAGTTCATTTCAAAAATCATATTTCAAATCAATCCTCATCATCCTTCTTTCCGTTTCGTTCACTAACAATTCTCAATCCAAAACATAACTTTTTCTTTGATAAGTGAAGTAATCTTAAATAATATAATGCTTAAAACTAAACCTTTTAAAATAACTACTTCAAATGAAACTTCTAATTTTATAAAATTTTGGTAGCATCTCCTCTAAAACTCGGATTCTGCCACCCTTTTCGGGTCCCATCCAAACATTTCTCAAACCCTTTCCAAACCTCAATCATTTCCAAGATTCATCTAGTTCCAATATCAAATTATTTTCAAAGCGAATCAGTGCCCATAATAAATCTCTTTTTAAAATCAAACCATCTCAAATACTAAATCATTTATAAAGTCACTAACTCAAAATTAAACCATTTCCAAAGCCAATTTCTTTACATCATCAAAAATAGCTTCAAAACCAAGAAAAGCCATTTTTCATAATAATCAACTAAATAACCTTTCAAACTAATTTCTTTTCAGAAATCACAAACTACTCAAGCAATCAAGCAATCAGTCATTCAGTCCAGCAAACAACCACATTTAGAAGACAATTATAATCACAGGCATATGTTCTCTCACATTAATATCTATTTATCACAACTCTGTAATATAAATTAGATTTTAAGAAAAACCCTACCTCAAAGAATCAAACCCGCAGCGATTTTAACGCGACAAACCCTCTTTTCACCTTATTCTGCTGCAGCTACGTTATGATTCGTATTCCAAGCTCTGCTAGTGAAGAAGAATGGCAAGCGAAAGTAATAATCGCAAACACAGCAGCTTTAGCTAACAGCCAGAATAAACACAACCAAGCAAGGCAAAGAGAAACATTACGCACTAATAAAATAGAATCGAAATGGAGCATTATGGCAAGATAAAGTACAATAGAATTTGTCCTACCAGAAAAGAAACAAGAGAATGGGGAACGGAGAAACTATAGCTTCGACAACATTTCCTTTCAACAATTAGAACGACGAATAAGGGCACAGCCAAGCAGAAATAACAAGCCAGTGGCGGCAGTAGCATTAATCTGAATAATTAAGGCAGCAGAGACACCAACAATAATCAAAACAGTGAAACAAAATAGAAGTGGAACAGGGTTCAAGAAAGCAGAAATAGGGTTACCGGTGAATCTGGCCCGGTTCGGCAACAGCGTAGGCAAGGCTTCTCTTTAGTGGTGAGACGCGGCGGAGGCAACCCTGGCGACAGCCAGGCGTGGCGGTGGCTGAAGCTTCATCAACGGTGACTTGGCAGTGGCCTGAACGGTGACGGCAAGGGGTGAATGGCGGCGATTGGGCGACACTGGCTCCGACGGCGCGCAGGTCTCCTTCTTCCTCCTCTCTTTAATCACGTCACTTCCTCTCTCCGCGGCGGTGTCACGGCGGCAGTGATGGGCTTTAGCGGCGGCGAATCGCTGGCGACGGAGGTCCAGCAGTGGCGAACGGCTTCTGCTCGACGGCGGATCTGAAGATGATAGCACGCAGTGGTTGCAGCAGCGTTCAAGCTTCAGCGATGGCAACGAGGATGCACGGCCGTGGCTTCTCCCTCCCAGTCCTGACTCATGCTCGTCTCTCTCTCATGGCTCCCTCCACAAACGCCCCCTCTCCACGGTCCGACAACGATGCGACAACGGCGGTGAGGCCCAATGCGCCGGCGCGGTCGTCTTCTCCGCCCTCCTCTGCTCTCCTCGTTTCCCTTCTCCCTTTTTTTCTTTCTTCTTTTTCCTGATTTTCTGAAGCTGAGGAAAAGTATGGCGGCGCTGAGATAAGGAGGAAGGGGGAAAATGTAATAAAATTAGGGTTAGGAGAGTGAGTTTGGGAATTTTGGCTAATTTAGGGTTTTGGTAAAAATTAGGTATAGGGATAGTTTGGTAATTTTAATAAAATTGGAGCATAAAGTATTAATATTTGTAAAACTAATTTAATCTCTAAAATTACTTTAAAATATTATTTGTGGTATAAAAGTACTAATTGATTCTCAATAAATTACTCTAATTGAAAATCCATGATAATATAATTAATTTCTCTTTATCTTTAACTTAAAATATTAAATAATATAAATTAAATTATCTAAAATCAAATCATATAAAATTCTTATTATTTCATAACTACCAACTTTATAATTTAAATATAGAAAATAATTTAATAATTATAAAATTAGGTAAAATTCTATTTAATTTTCAAAACCTGATTTAATTTTTGATTTAATTAACTTTAATAAAATAATTTCTGAGAATAAAATTTCTAATGAATAAATGAATTAAAATTAATTCATAACAAGATTTATTTGAAAATTCTAGGTCTTACAAATTTTATCCAGGATGACGCACTTTTTGCACCACTCCTTACACTGTGCTAGTGTGGAGGTGCCCATAGACGTGGACTGTGAGGAGTCCGACAAAGAATATGTTGCCGATAGCAATGGGGGTGGTTCTTCTGATGATGATGAGGATGAGGACTTCGTACCAGAGACTCCGGTAGGTGAATCAGTTTGGTATCTTCTGCCTGTCCCATAAAAGATTTTGGAGTTATTAGTTGTACCCAGCCACTATCACACATTGGATCTGGACGCGATGCACAAGGTAACTCTATTTTTTTCAATATGAATGGGGACGATTACAACACAGGGAGTAAAGTAGAGTTTCGGATTAGTCATAGATTCAGAAGCAAAGAGGCAGTCATGCAAGGTGTGAAGAATTATAACATTTAGAGAAGTGTTGAGTACCAAGTTGTGGAGTCAGATCAGTTAAAGTACCATGTGCATTGTAGGCAATTTACTGATGGATGTCCTTGGAGTCTCTGTGTCACCCTCCGACAGAATCTCGGATATTGGTAAGCCTTGCTTTATATTGTAATTCATTATCTTATTTATCGTGTTTATTTTGGTTAGAATGTCGATCGATTATATTTTAATTCGTTAGGGAGGTACGTAAATTTAGCAGATTGCACACCTGTTTAGCCCCACCATGTCTCCGGATTATCGATAGTTGAACAACAACCTCTATTCTATGCATGCATAATAATACTGAATCTATAAAAGTACTATAACTATAACATTATATGGTTGTTTATTTAAAACAGGAAAATGACAACTAACCTCGAAGTCGATCGCTCTCGCGATGTGCCAGTCGCATTCAGGCGGTTGATGTCACCGTCTCGTGCATCTGCGCGTGCTATAATATCTGAGTATCTCAAGAATAGAGAAGGAGAAATGAAGCGAAAGGGATAATGAAAGGGACATTTGAGGCACTATAAACAACATCCTTATATAGGGTCAGTCATACTTATCTCGTTTAGAGTGTAAACGATTTAAGTTTGAATATAGATAAGCCACATTTCACAACACGTGTGCAAACATGATACATGTAACTCATGATATGGCTTATCTCGTTTACAATGTAAATGAAATAGACTCAAATTCAAATCGTTTACATTGTAAACAAGATAGGTAAAAAGATGAAAATTGATAAAAAAAAAATTATAAATTATCTATTTTAATAAAGCAAGGTTCAAACTTCTAATTAGATATTTAAGAACGAAATCAGCTAAGTGCTACTTGATTATTGATTGGTACACTTTATATAAAATAAAATGATAAAATTTGTTTTCCATAATATTTGTAAAAAGTTTATGATTTTATTTGTTTTTAAAACTACCATCAGCATAATACAGCTAATTTTACCCCTTTCATTTTTTTTCTTTCCCTCTCACCATTACTATTATTATTACTGCTATTACCACCACTATTATTATTACCACCACCAACACCATCATTGTAAGAATGGAAAAGTTTATTAGTTAATTCTTTCAAATTAATTTGAATTGAAGAATTAAACCGCCCAATAAACAACTTTTTTTCTTTTTAATAATAGAGGGTAACAATAAACTTAGATATGAAGGGTCCATAGAGTGAAATAGTGAATCTTTATGTATTCCATGGAACTTCCCACGACAGCTCCAATGATAAAGCTGTCACAAATAATTAAGAATTTGCCCCAAACACAAGTTTTATTATTTCTATTTTTTGCCACCATTTCAACTTAGATTTACAAATTTCCCACAAATTGATCTCCAAATTAATCATTAGATCCAGTTTAATTTTCCCCATAATAATTTTTTCTGGTGCTATTCTTTGACAGTGATTATTCCAGGGGAGTAAAAGGTTATCAGCATTTTTTCAAATGTTTAGAGCAATATAAGTGAATGAAACAGATCAGAAACACCTGTATTATTCCAAGTAGAGGAATCCATAGCTTTTGTAATTGAGTGTGCTTCCTCCAACACCCTTGCAGGATCTATTGAAACTTATATTGTATTTCTTCAGGTATGCACTCGAAAACAATAGAGCAGGTGGGTTTTTTCAGGAGATCTTGAACCATTTCGGTATACTCCACCTTCATGTAAAGAGGTACATTTGCTTAACCTTTAAAACGCGGCAGACCAACTTGAATTGGTTGAGTAGTCAACTCATCTTAACCAAGTATGGGAGGTTCAAATTTGGCGATGTGCATATAACAATCTATTGGCCAGTAGCAAACCCTTATATGGAGTTCAGATTTGTAACGGATTAGTCCTTAACCTGTCGAAACGGGGAATACCATGGCGCAAAAAAAGGAAAAAAACGAAAAACTGTTAAAGGCTTTCAGATTAAACTATGCAACTTGCTGCTTCTTTTTGAAGTTCCTTGCCGATAACACCAGCTAGAAATTCGAAATACTTGGTTAATAATTAGTAATTAAGATTATTGATTGCAATGAAATCTATACTTGCTGACATGCCAGACAAGCGACTTGTTTCATTGAACAGCCATTTAAAATTGAACTATCTTCATCCAGAATAATCATTTTCTAACAGTTTGGAATTATTATTTTGGGGGAAATTAAACTGGATCTTATGATTAATTTGGGGAATAATTTGTAAAAAAATTGTAAATCTTAGTAGTTAAATGGTGGCAAAATCAGAAATAACAAAACTTGTGCTGGGCAGTTTTAATTATTTGTGACAGCTCCAACACTCCTTGGAGTAGTTTGCCAACTCACAAACTCCACAAGAATTATAAATCCATGGAAGTAGAGAGGAGTGGGCAAAGACTATAAAGTATAAACACAACAATGAATTTTCTTTTACATTGTAATTTATATTAAATATTAATATAGTATGATTAGTATCCAATGAAGTGACATTGTACGTGTACCACCGAGTAATATTCCCTGGTTATGCTACCTGCAACTTTCACGACATTGTTCCGGACTCCATCTGGCGATCGTGCGCTCTTCGACAGTGTAGTTAGCCAAGCATGATGGTGAGTCAGCCAAGCATGATGGTGAGTCATCCCTGCTACCATTTTTACTGATGTATAGGACCAACAAGGTCTTTGCAACACTTCCAACTAATCGCGTTGCGCAATGAACATCAGACCATACTCTCAATCTTCCATTTACATCTTTCACGGTCTCCCCATCTGATAAAACAAGTACACCGTACTCTGAATGAACACGAGATGGATGATGACGATACACAACGAAGTCAACACCGTACTGAAAGCCCGACCTCACAACCCAATTTTTCATTCTAAGATGAGAATAAGCCTTGAAGAAATTTGGGAATGTTTCTTTCCTGGACTTCATGTAATGCCATAGGTCTTCATTGGTTCGGGGAATCCGATTGCCACCATTAATCTTCAAGCAATTCATAGAGTAACATAGGAAAAATGCTTCTTCCAAGCTTAATTGAAACCACACTTTGTCCTTTTCAACCGTTCCCACTGGTCTACCAAAGCATGCTTTATCAAGCAACACAATTTGTTCTGCTCCCGCTGCATAGTGAACACTTTTGTTGGACAATATTCCATATGCATCTGATTGAACTAGAGAGGACTGAAGTTCAGATATTATATTTGACATTGGTTCTTTAAGTGCTTCAGCTTCTGCATCCTTTTTAGCTTTTGCATCTTTTCCTTTCCATCTTGGCACCATTTGACCTTAAAAAACATTAAACACATTTTTCAATTGACAATTATTCAACAATCATCATATGTTTACAACAGCTAAGGCAGTTATTTACAGACTAATCAAGTAACTAATACCTAATTATTCAGTAATCATGTTAACAATTACTATAGTTAAGGCCCTTATTTATGGACTAATCAGGTAACAAACTTCTAATAATGCCTAAGAGTGTATCAAATATGAATGTTCTTCTGCATTCTTCTAATATCCATTTTTTTTTGTAAAATAAGTTACTTTACAATTCAACTCTGAATCTTTAATGCAGAGAAGAAAAAAGAGGGAATGACGAAATGTTGGTGTTCAAAGCACACCTCAATATCTTAAGGTCAAGCAATCCTAGCCCTCCTCCAACACCTTCAATAATAAAAAGGTCCAATTATAGAGCTGCAGATCCACCTAATTCAAATCCCGAAGGAATCAAATACATGAGTCAGGATCATTATCAATCATTCAAAATACACAAACAATAATTCAAGATTAAATACTGTATTTCATATTTGCTCTGCGTTTAGCTACACTGTTTTGTTAGTTAACCAGAACAATGATACCAAATTTAAATGAACAAAAATCAGTTCACATTCAGATTCAAGTGACTCCAAAGGGTAAAAAGAATTAAAGAGGGAGAAGCAGACCCGAAGAGAGGGAGAGGGTGACAAGAAGATGGCGAGGCTTGTGCGAATGGCGGAGTGGAGGCTGAGGGAGTCACCAGAGAGGAAGCAGGGAGTAACCAGCGAGGAGTCAAGGGTTTTAAACTTAAGAGTATTTTTTAAACTTTTGCCAAACTTCAGGGACAAAAAATATAATTTACCCTTAATTTTAACTACAACTTAATCTTTTATATATTATTTAATTATTATATTTACTATCTATTTTATAAATTATTATTTTATTATTCATCTATCATATTTATTAACTATTAGAAATAAAAACAACGAAACAGATCTTTTATTAATCGTAAGCTTTCATAAATATTTTGACAATGCGAATCAACGATTTTTTTTGTCCTTGATCCGTTAGATCTCGTGTTCCTTGGTAATTTAATTGATTAGACGTACAATACAATTGATTGAATATCGCACACGGCAATATGAGTTTTCTCAAAATTCAATCAATTGAATTTCGCAAAGCAACAAGAGTATTTTCTTATTCAATCGATTGGTTATGTAATAAAATCGATTGAATTTTGTACGTGATTAAGAGTATTTGAGTATTTAATCGATTGGTATGATTAATGGTTTAACGATTTAAAAAAACTCACATTTTTATGATGAAGTAATGTCATTTTCATTTATTATTTCAACAATCATGCCATACAAATATTATGTCTTGTAAATAAAAAAATATTTTTTATTTTTTATTTCTTTGCATTTTATTTATATGTTTGCATATATTAAGGTTATTTCCATTCCTTAGATGTTTGTGACATAAATTAATATTTTTTAATTCTTATGTAGATTTTTTTTTTTAATTTCCTACTATTCTTTAGAGTAATGTGTTTTGCATTGACTAACCCTTGGAATAGAATTCTCTAAAAAATGGGATATTGAGGAGATGGATAAACGATAAACAGAAGCTATGAACAAGTTGATAATCAAGGAGATTGATAAACGATTACAATGGTAGAATTGGGTAATTGAAAAATAAATTGATGATAGATTATTCACTAATTGTTAATATTAATATTGAACTATGATATCTAAATCAAAATAAGAACTTAAAAGGTTCACCAAAAAAAATAAGAACTTAAAAAATTGAAGATGGAATTTTAACGATAAGATAGATGAATATTAAGATAATAATTTATAAAAAAAGGGCGAAAAAAGTTATAACGGCTTAATACATATTGCAGTTCTCAATTCAATCGATTGAATACGAAAATACCTTTAATCACTTATAAAATTCAATCGATTATGTATCAATTAAATTTTGATAAAACTCATTCTACAGCATAATTCGATTGTTTTCTTGCGTTTAAGGACAAAAAACTCATCGCATGGCCAAAATATATACGAAGGTCACGATTAATGAAAAAATTATTTCATTGTTATTTTTGTTTCTAATTATTAATAAAATAATAAATAAACAATAAAATAATTTATAAAATAAATCGTA